>NC_056745.1:43996020-44123520 GCF_019279795.1 Protopterus annectens
AAGGGTTTTTGTTCTTGCTTTTTAAAAAAAAATTTTAGCCCAATAACGTCCGCTTTTGGGCAGTGCCTTTTACATGGGTTTGCAGCCTGAAGCACAATCAAAAAAATACAAGTGTATAGAAACGCTTTAGGAAAAAGATAAGTCTTTGCACAATGCAAAGCACCACCACTGCAATGATAAACATTCAAAAATACCAGACCCAAATGAACAAGCTAACCCAGCTATTGCAGCTGCCTTTGTGCCAGGTTTGCAAGCCCTGTACAAAATAAAATAAACCAAGTGCTTATAAACGGGCAGGAAAAAGACCTAAAGTCCTTATTAAGTGCTGCAAATCACCGTACTGACTATGGCAGGGTACTGAAACAAAAATAAATCTTAATCCCTTTGCTGTCACTGGATCAAAATGGACACTATTTTAAAGTAGAAGTAAATGCAAAGCCAATTCTATTCTTTTTAAAGTATTAGTAAATGCAAAGCCAATTCTATTCTTGGTGGAACTGAAAACACTAGGTCTGTATTAAAAGTTACTTCAGACAGTTAAATACCAGTATAAGAACAAAGTAAAGGCAGTTGGTGTAACAAATGCTACTGTTACATATCCGGTTTTTAAACCTATACCCATTTCTTCAGGTCTGATTGACAGGAAAGGCATTCTTTTCTTTGAGTACAACTGTGCCAGTGAATCTTCTTTGCGAGCTGGGTGGTACCGTTTGATGTACACCAAAGGGGGTGTAACTAGATGTTCCAGCAGAATCAGTGGAGGAAGCGTTAAAATTCTTAGCAAAAGCTGTGAGGAGCCTTTTTGAAGGCATACAGACAACTGAAAACTGCTGCAGTATGTACCTGCTAACTTATGGTTTAAACATGCTAATAAAGTAGGTATATTAAAATCTGCAAAAACCTGTAAAAATAAAATTGAATCTATCAAAAAGTACAGTTTTGTACCTACCATAAATGTAGATGTTCGAGGATTCCCTTGCTGCAGTCCTGACAATTGGGTATAGTCCGCGTCCCAGTCGGCCCGAATACCAGAGTATAAGGCTGACGTCGGTCATGGCGCCTTAGACTGACGCCAGTACGTCAGGGTACTAATGCGCATGACCGACGTCATTTCCTCAGTCTTTTCTTGCCCCAGATGTCAGAAGACCCAAAAAGACAAGTCCCAAACAACCTGCACCAAAAAACATGTACAATATATACAGTAATATATACAAAAAATATAAGCATGTAAACTCACCTACACAACCACCCTGAAACACAGAGGGAAGGAGGAGGGTATTGGACTGCAGCAAGGGAATCCTCAACATCTACATTTATGGTAGGTACAAAACTGTACTATGTTCTTCGTCTTCCCTTGCTGCAGTCCTGACAATTGGGTAGAATCCCAAAGCAGAGGTAAGGGAGGCTGGTAAATTATAAAGTAGCAGGAGCTGACAACATGCCTTGTAAAACAGCTGTGGCAAAACCAGCTCTAGACTTAGAGTATATAGGCAGGTGATAATGCCTAGAGAAAGTATGCACTGAACTCCAAGTAGCTGCTTCCAGAATATCCTTCTTAGTTGCCACCCCCCTTAGAAATGCTGTTGAAGTGGCAGTAGCCCTAGTGGAATGAGGCCTAATCCCAGCTGGAACCTGTTTGCCATGATGGGAATAACAAAATGCAATGCAAAAGCCAATCCACCTAGAAATAGTTTGTTTTGACACAGGCTTGCCCTGTGAACTCAAAGCAAAAGAAACAAGTAACTGCTGAGACTGCCTAAAATCTTTAGTCCTGCTCAAATAATAACGCAATTGCCTGTGTACATCTAAAGTGTGCAAAATCTTTTCCCCTTTATTTTGAGGATCTGCAAAACGTAGGCAAATGAATAGTTTGGTTTAAAGCCACACTAGAAACCACCTTAGGCATAAAGGAAGGATTAGTACGTAATGATACCCTGTCCTTATGGAAAATCAAAAAAGGGCTCTACTGCCATAAGGGCCTGCAACTCAGACACCCTTCTTGCAGAAGTAATAGCCAACAGAAAAGCAGTCTTCCATGACAAATATTTCAATTCAGCAGTAGCTGCAGGCTCAAAAGGTTGTAGAGTAAGTTTTTCCAACACAAAATTGAGATCCCAAGCAGGAGTAGGAGCTCCACGGGGTCTTATATTCTTTGCCCCTCTAAGAAACTGCTTGAACAAAGGATGCGAAAACAAAGGTGGGTCACAATCATAGTGAGCTGAAATTGCTGCAGCATGAATCTTTATGGAAGAGAAAGACAAACCTTTGTCCAATAATTCAGTAAGATATTGAAGAGCCACACTCAAATTAGGCTCTGAAATCTCCAAATTCTTTGCTGTACTCCAAAATAAAAATCTCTTCCATTTTTCTGCGTACACTCTCCTAGTACTAGGCCTTCTAGCTTCCATAATCACATTTAAAACTTGTTGAGGAAGCTGAGACCTACCATGCTTCAACACAGAATATGCCAAGCTGTGAGATGAAGAGATTGAAGCTTGACATTGAGCAGATGACCGTCCTTCTGAGATAACAGATGAGGAATCAGAGGTAAAGGCCATGGAGGCTTCTTTACAAGACTCCTTAGAAGTGGGTACCAGTGTTGCGAGGCCAATCTGGAGCTATCAAAATCATCCTTGGCCTGTCCTGTCTGACCTTTAGTAATACCTTTGGAAGAAGAGGTAGAGGTGGAAAGGCATAGACATGAAGGTTTTTCCAACTGAAAGACAGAGCATCCACTTTCCAAGCTGTGTGATGAAACCCCTTTGTGCAATACTTTGGCAGCTGGTGGTTTAGTGGAGAAGCGAACAGATCTATGTCTGGAGTTCCCCATGACACTGTCAATTTCTGAAATACATGAAGATCCAGTTTCCACTCGTGGGGATCCATGATATGTCTGCTTAATACATCTGCTAGGGAGTTCTGTGCTCCTGGCAGAAACCTTGCCTGAAGAGTCAGTTGCAGGCTTAACGCAGTCTCCCATAAAATCATTGCTTGCCTGCATAGAGGATAAGAATGTGTTCCCCCTTGCTTGTTGATGTACCACATGACAGTTGTGTTGTCTGTCAGAATCAACACCTGCCCTGGAAGAAGTAACTCCTTGAACGCCATCAATGCAAACTGGACTGCTAACATCTCCTTCATGTTGATATGTAGATGCTGTAGTCTGGCAGGCCACTTGTCTTGTATCCACTTTCCATTTAGATGAGCTCCCCAAGCAGTGTCCGAGGCATCTGTCGTTAAAATCTGACTCGCCTCTGGCCGGGTCACAGAGAGTCCCTTGTTTAGGTGACATTCCTGAGCCCACCACAAGAATTCCTTTTGAAGGCAAGGTATTATTTGAATGACAGTGTCCAAATCTTGGCAGTGCTGTGTCCATACATTTTTGAGATACCATTGCAGCTTCCTCATATGCAGTTTGGCATTGGGAAGCACCAGAATACAAGATGCCATGAACCCTAATGCTTGAAGGACTGTCCTTGCAGTCAGCACGGACTGATGAGATAGTTGATGGAAGTAAAGTGACAGACTCTTTTGTTTGTCCGGGGTTAAAAGGGCCATCTGGGCTGCTGTATTCAGTCTCACACCCAGAAAGCACATGTCTTGAGAGGGTACTAGACTGGACTTTATTTCGTTCACAGAATACCCTAGGCATCTTAGCACTGCTATGACATATTCCAGATGCTGTAGAAGGTGTTCCTTTTCTTGAGCCAGAATCAGGCAGTCGTCCAAGTAAGGATAAATTTGAATGCCTTGAAGCCTGAAGTAAGCTATCACTGGAGCCAGAACCTTTGTGAATACTCTGGGCAGTAGATAAGCCAAAGGGCAATGCAGAGAACTGATAATGAAAATCTCCAGTTGAAACCGCAGATACTTTCTGCAACTTAGCCTTATGGGCACATGAAGGTAAGCTTCCTTGAGATCCAAAGTTACCATCCAGTGATCCTTGCCCAGCAGAGGTAACAGTTGCTGTAACGTCAACATCTTGAACTTGGGAATGTCCAGATAAGTGTTGAGGATAGATAAATCCAAAATTGGTCTCCACGTGTTCCCCTTCTTTGGCACTAGGAACAGGCGAGAATAAAATCCAAGCCCCTTTCTGACACAGGGACTGGCTGAATAGCCCCTATCTGGAGTAACTGAGAAACTTGCTTGTGAGCCTCTTTTCTTTGTGGAGGAGGAACATCTGGCATGCCTTTGAAAGGGGGCATTGTGTGGAAATAAAATCTGTACCCGTGATGAATGATATCCAGCACCCATCTGTCTTGAGTGATTAAATCCCAATTTTCTTTGAACAGAGACAATCTACCTCCTAAAGGAGCCGCCAGACGAGAGTCCACTGGCAGCTGAAAAGGCAGGTCATTGGTTCTGCTTACGAAAGGACTGACCCCTGCCCTCACCAGAAGTCTGAGCAGGTGAACTGTCTGATCTAGGCCTAAACAAACCTTGAGCCCTGCCCCTACCACGCCTAGACCTACCCCTAGACTGGGCACCATAAGCAGGATATGTCCACCCTTAGCAGGCCAATTTCTACTAAACAGGAGGCTGCACCTGCAAAAAATCTTTAACAGTCTGCATAGACTTAGCTTTGTCCTCCATTTTCTTTAAAACTGCTTCCACAGGCTGTCCAAACAACACATCAGACTGTAAAGGAGCATCCAAAATCCTGGTCTTAACATGCTCAGCTAAATTCTGATCCTTCAACCATGCATGTCTGCGAAGAACAGAACTAGTAGCAGCCACCCTCGAGGAGGCCTGAACAGCATCAAAACCACACTGCAAAGAATGCTTACCCACTTGTTCAGACACATGAACCAAATCCAGCAATTCTTTACACTCAATACCTTCCGCCAAAGCATCCACCTTAGATTTCAATTGTGAAAGGAGATAATTCTGATATTTCAGCATATGAAACTGACAATTCAACGCCCTCATGGCCAAAGTGGAAGAAGTATATACCTTCTTACCCCACCTATCCAAAGCCCTTGCCTCTTTATCAGAGGGTACAGGATTTTTAACCACAGAAGCTTTAACACCTTTAGGCCCCTGAGAAACAGTTTCGGGTCCGCCCTGGGACTCTTAAACAAATACTTATGAGCTTGGGCACCCTATAATACCTATCAGGCTTAACAGGAGCAGGAGGCAAGGAGTCAGGGTTCAGAGAAGCCTCTGCAAAAACATCCTCCACCACATTCAACACAGGAGGAATAGCTAAGGGCCTATGCTGAGGCAAAAACAAGAATTCCCTAAGCCTTTTTCTAGAGTCAGAGTAATCTTGGCCTTCCCATTTAAAGTGCTCCCTCATGGAGTGAAGAGTCTCTGAAAATGAAAAATCCTCAGGAGGAGAAGCCGAAGGGGTGGAATCATCCACATCAGAATCTGAATAAGTAGGAAACTCTTGCAAGTCTTCCCCAGACGACTCCGAAGCCTGTGAACACTGTTCAAAACTATCAAACTCCTGTTCCACCCTAGGCCTCTTATCAGGTGGGGGCATAGAACCTCTAATCAGAGTAATCAAATCTTCTGCCATTTTGAGCATATGTTTCTTAGGCACAGAGCCCGAAATGCTAGGAGAAGCCCCCACAGAAACTGAACTTGGCCTACCTCTAAAAGCTTTGGCAACAGAAGGAGAGGCCCTAACTACCTTGGGAAGAGAGGGAAGAACAGTTACCTGAGAAGCCCCTCAGCCTGGCCTGCCTCCTGAGAGGGCACATCCTGTAACAGTAAGTATCTGCCTGAGACTCCATTGAAACTCCTGGCAAAACCTCCGGCTCCTGAGCCTTCCAAAGAACCGACATCCGGGGCTGCGGTTCCTCCCCTAGGCTTCACTGTTTTATCTTTGCGCTTCTTGGATGAAGCAGGCCGGAGCATCCGACGGCATATTATAATTGCAACGTTTCCCAAACACTAACCTAGCACAATCAAGCCTCCTCTTAATAGTGCGCTTGTTAAATCTAGCACAAGAGCGGCAACCAACCACGTCGTGCTCAGGCCCTAAACAAGGTATACACAATGTATGAAAATCCTTATGCGGTATCTGCTTCCCACAAGAAATACAGTTATTCACTTTTCTGACATCCGTTAAATACTGAGGCAAGAAAACCAAAATGTTCCCAACGGGTTACTTAGCCAACTCTGTATTCGGTCTGAAACTCCGGTTTCGGAAAATCTCAGAACGCCAACCTGCACTCGCAAAACTGCTTCTGCATCGGACCATGCGGCAAAAAAGACTGAGGAAATGACGTCGGTCATGCGCATTAGTACCCTGACGTACTGGCGTCAGTCTAAGGCGCCATGACCGACGTCAGCCTTATACTCTGGTATTCGGGCCGACTGGGACGCGGACTATACCCAATTGTCAGGACTGCAGCAAGGGAAGACGAAGAACATCCCCTCCTTAAAATTCCATGGTATCCCCTGAAATCAGAAGCACAACAGGAAATCAAACCTGTAATGCAGTCTTTGATACAACAAGAAATAAATAGTGCCAGCTAAAAGTCTTTGTAATACTCCTATTCTCCCTGTAAAATTTAAAAATATAATAAAATACTTATAGGTTTGAGCCAGATCTAAGGTCTGTAGACAATGCAGTATTACCAACTTTTTCTGTGGTTCCAAAAGCAGCAACAATACATAGTTGATAGCCATCTACAGTGAAATATGTTTCTGTAACACCTCTCTGTTCAGCATTCTTTTCTCTGCCTATCCATTCTGAAAGTCGGTTTCTGTTTACTTTGACGTATAAGGGAAAGTAGTACACATGGACATGGTTGCCATAAGGATGCACTGTACCTTTCATTTTTTTTTTCTTTCCTCAAATTCTAAACAAATATATATTTAAAGGATGACATTTCCAGGTGGGTCAGTGTTAGTGCAATATGTAAATGATTTACTAATAACATCTGATTCTTTTCAGCAGTGTTAGCAGAATACCCTGCATCTTTTAACTATCCTTGCAGAAAAAGGGCACAAAGTGTCAACAGAAAAAATTACAGATATGCTTACCTCAGGTACATTATCCTGGTCACTTAATATCTCAGAGTAGGATCTTACAGTAGCTATTCCTCACTCTGAATTATCTTTATTACTTAAAATGAAACTCAGCCTTCTTGACTGCACATCTAACTAAATATAAATGTGCAGTTTTTCTTTTCCTGATCTGTTTCTCTAATACGCTGTTCTGTTCTAAATCCTGCATCTTTATCTATTGCTGAGAATGGTAAAGAGCATGATTGTGTGTGTGACTAATTATCTGCTTTCTTCTAGAAAGGACTTAAAGGACATTCCTATCCACAACGCCAGATAAAAATGAAGATGTACCTGCTCGAAATGAAAAATAAAAAAAAGTGAGTGTTTTTTTGCTGTTAAAAATTTTCACTGAATGCCTACTAAAAGGGTATAGATAATTTGGCAGATTATGCCAACAAGTAGATTATAAAAGTAATTACTCTTATGTAATACTATTGTAAAACTCTAATAATAATGACATATCTGATTTTAATAGTGTCAGTTTTCAAGCTGAGGCATCACAGGGAGAAGTTCAGAAGTGGCTCAAAGATGGATATATTAAATCCTCTAATGGAGTATAGCAACATCAAGACGGCCGACTGGTGATGCCTGCCTCCTTGCCACCTTACCTGGTAAGGGCATATCTTTTACTAGCCCATGCAGGTAAGGCAGCTTTATTTAATCAAATTACCCGACGTTGGTATACCACTCATGTCTCCTCTTTGATACTTCAGTATGTTAATAGCTGTGCGATTGTTTAAAATACAATGTTAGCTACCACCACCTCGGGGACCTTTTGTTAATGTAGAGCTGAACTTTGTCCAGATGACTAAAGTACATAATGAAGAATAATGTTCTAGTAGTAATCTGTATGTTTTGTAAAAGCTCACCCATGTCACAAAGCAGATTCTGTAATTTGGTGTACCTTGTATTATAATTTTTTTTAATTTTAGTCTTCACTGAACCAACCATCTGCAATCATCTGAACTAGCAGAGAGGGTTAATAGGACCCTATTAAAAAAAAAAGTTTTTTTCTTCCAAGATTTGTATTAAACAAAATTAAAATGGTCAAAGACACTGAATTCTACAAGGAAATTGAGACCTATGAGAAATTAATGGGAAGACCCATAGTGCTCCCCCTGTGTCAAGTGAAAAGATCAACTCTAATGGATAATAAAAAGAGAACACTGATTCTTACAGCAGTATCCCTTCCTCCACCACCTGACTAGCCCTGTCACCAACTGCAGCTGGGTGACTGGGTTTATGTGAAAACCTTCCAAAGAATGAACGGTTTGAGCCAGAGGTGAAAAGGCCCTTTACCTTGTAATCCTCACCACCCTGACAGCCGTCCACTGTGCAAGACAACCATCCCAAATTCACTCATCCCACTGTAAGAAGACCTGTCCTGTGTTCCAGATGAATCATCATTGCTGACAAAAGAAGATCGAAGTGTGAAGGATAAATCAGCTGTCCAGTGAAACATACAAGGAAAAAAAAAATCAACTAAAACAGCACCTCATGATGAATCCCACGACAACAGGTACCATTGTTCTGTTTTAGTTGCTGTTTCCTTTAATAACCTGGTCAAGAAAAAATCAGTTTCCTGTTGGTTCTTTGACAGTACGCTGTGACAAACTGTTGTGGATGTTCCCATATACCTCAACATTCTAAGGCAGGGATTCCCATGATTCCAATTCCTGCATCACTGGTAACATTTGAGAAATAACTTAGTGACACTGATCTAATCTGGTGTAATCAGACTAATGTTTTAAGGTTGTTTCACTTCAGCTTGCCACTCATGTTATGCCAGAAATGGGACTGTGCCAGTGGAAATCAGCAAATACAATGACACTAGACATGAAAGTGTGTTGAACTCTTTACAGCTAAGATGCTATGACTAGGGGTGTGGCATGGGTATGACAGAGGATCATTGTGATCATGCCAACCACTGGTTACCCACAAACTGGTCTTAATGCTGCTTTGTAGGCTGTATTACTCCTGCTATTCAACATTTTGAACACCCACCATCATGTAGGCTAACAAATAAGTGAGTAATCCACTGGACAGAGCAAGTATTTTCAGTTAACTACTGGGTATGGAGTGCAAACGACAATGCTTGAAATCACCATGCTTGCTCAAATTCTTCAGGAGGTAGCTAACCATACTTCATATCACATCACAATGACAAATGGAAAAATGACTGCAATATGAACTGCACTGTTACAGAACCAATTGGCACTCTAATGCCTGCAAGAATAGGGGGGTCATGTGCCCTCATAAAAATCATTGTTGTTCTTGTATTACTGACTACCATAATAAACAGGAAAAGTTGGCCAATGTCTTAGAGCAGAGGGCCAGATATTTGGATGGTAGTTCTCAAATTGGACACATTTTGGATGGCTGGGCAGTGTATTTGGTAACCTGGAAACTGGTATATTACAAGGTATAAAAACTGGTATTATTCTTTTAATTGTCTTAATATTTTCTGTTCTAAAGACTGTAATCACAAAGTCTTCGATCGCACCTGCACGTGAAATGCCCCTTATACCTGATAAATGAAAACTCAATCACTACAGATGAAGCGTATTTATCAAATTAAGGAAAATCAAAATATAATTGTATATTTTATGACACTAGTCGTGTCAGAGGAGGGAGTCTGTTAGAGAAAAATGCATCTCTCATGATTATTCTACACAAAATGCATATTAACTTACAATTTCTTCACAGATATGTTTAATGAATTATTTAATATTTGTTCATGTTAAAAATATGTAGTATAGATGCATAGTTATGCAAACCACAAATACTTATTGTAGTTCTCTGAGTGTTTCACAACTGCATTCTAATATCAAGCTGCAAGTATATTAACAGATGACTGAATGTAAAAAGAAAGTAGTGCTGAAGGGGTTACGAATGTTATAAAGACTGGTTTCTGAAAGCAAGAAAGAACACACTGTATGTAAGCTCTGACCTTCCCAGGCTGCGATGGGTAGTCAAAAGGAATGTTGGGGATTTAAAATGTACTGGTACTAAAATGTACAAAGTCAGGAAATTAGAAGTTATGTACCAACCATAACGTTCCATGTTAGCTGTCTTCTCTCGCCTTCTTTCTTGCTGGATGGGTTCGGAGCCGATCCTCGGTTCCGACTCGGCACTTGCTAAGCTCGAGAGTCACTTTTACCAGCTGGAGGCAGCCCCATATCCCATGATGCAAGGCAGTAATTACCCAGATCTCGTTTGGTATCTAGTGGAAAAACTGCCTATAAAAACTTTTCACTAAGGAAAGAGAAACAACTAACCTAAAAAGGCTGTAAGGGAAACCAGGTAATCAAGGACAAGAACTATCTGGTGTCCAAGGAAGAAGAATCTTCCTGAGAAAGGGGGAGATCAAGGTCTGTCCAGGCTTGGGGGACAGGAGGGAGGGACGCAAGAAAGAAGGCGAGAGAAGACAACTAACATGGAACGTTATGGTAGGTACATAACTTCTAAATGTTAAGTTGTCAATCTCGCCTTCATTCTTGCTGGATGGGACCGCGTCCCTAGCACCTCTATCCTGGCTGGCTCAATGGAACAGACTCTTGAGAACAGTGGAACCAAAGCTTGCCCTGTCCCTGGAGGCCAAATCCAATTTGTAATGAGAAACAAAGGTATGAGGAGTGGCCCAAGTGGCTGCTGCACAAATAGTATCTAAGGGTAGTCTAGCCTGAAAAGCTGTAGAAGTGGCCAGACCCCTTGTGGAATGAGCTTTAGGTTTAGAGTTCAGCTGTTTGCCCCTAAGCTGATAAATGTCAGAAATGGTGGAAGATAGCCATCTGGATAAGGTCACTTTAGAAACAGGGAGACCTTTTTTATTCTCAGCATAAGAAAGGAAGAGCTGATCAGACTTCCTAAATTGCTTTGTTCTGTCCAAGTAATATCTGAGTTGGCGATGAACATCTAGGTAATGCAATTTTTGTTCCGCCCTGTTAGAATAATTTGGAAAAGATACGGGGAGTTCAATGGATTGGTTTAAATTGGTCTTAGAAGCAACCTTGGGCAAAAAAGATGGATTGGTTCTCAAGGATACTCTGTCCTTGTGAAAGAGCAAATAAGGGGGACGAACACAGAGGGCATGAAGTTCAGACACTCTTCTAGCCGAGGTAATGGTGACTAGAAAAAGTGTCTCCCAAGAAAGAAACTTTAATGAACATGAAGCAGCCGGTTCGAAAGGGGGAAGTATCAAGGATGTCAGCACTAAATTTAGGTCCCACTGTGGTGGCGGATCTCTAACAGGGGGTTTAAGAAGGAACACTCCTTTGAGAAAGGCTTTACAAAGTTTGTGGGATATAATGTTGTGGTCTGCAAACCTGACATGGAAATTCGAGATTGCTGCCAACTGAACTTTGACTGTGGAAGACGAAGAACCTGAGTGAAAAATTTCCACTAGGAAATCCAAGACCGACTGAATAGGGGCAGTAAAGGGGTCTATGTTCTTAGATTTAGCCCAAAAAGAGAAGCGATTCCACTTGCTAGAGTAAATCCTCCTGGTAGAGGACTTAAGAGAAGCTACTATGATATCTCTGACAGGGTTAGAGATCATAGGAAGCCTGGCTAAGGAAGGAAGTGGAGCAACCAAGCTGTGAGGTTGAGGGAAGGAACGGACCGGTGCAGCTGACCCGACTGGTGGGTCAGAAGATCTGGAACTGGGTCCAGATGCCAAGGCTGCACCAAAAGATGGTGATGAAGGAATGGGAACCAAATTTGTCAAGGCCAGTAAGGGGCAATGAGAATCATTTTGGCTCTCAAGATGGTAGCTTTCTGGAGTACTTGTGGTATCAAAGGAAAGGGAGGAAAGGCATAACGGAGTCCTCAGGGCCAATCTTGGGTAAGAGCGTCTCTGGGGGGATGGCCCGGAAGTGGGAAGAGAGAGAAGTAGTCTGGGCATTTGCTGTTTTGAGGCGTAGCAAAAAGATCGCAGCATGGGCGGCCCCACTTCTGAAAAATCTCCTCCACTATGGATTGGTTGAGAGACCACTCGTGAGGCATGAGTATAGCTCTGCTCAATCTGTCCGCTACTATGTTGGTTTTCCCAGGGATATGCGTTGCTACCAGAAACCGATGAGAGGAGATCGCCCATTGCCAAAGTCTGAGGGCTTCTTGACACAAGGGGTAGGACTTGGTTCCGCCCTGCTTGTTGATGTACCACACAACGGACATGTTGTCCGTGTGAACTGCAATAGTCCCTAAAGGAAGAAAGTCGTTGAGGGCTTGCAACGTTAAAAGCACTGCTCTCATCTCTAGGACATTTATGTGCAGGTGGTATTCGAACAGTTGCCACGTGCCATGAACCATCCTGCCCTGATAATGCCCCCCCCCACCCGATCAGGGAGGCATCCGAAGTGACCGTGGCCGGGGGAACAAATGGTCTGCCCTGATGGACTAGAGGAGAGGAAGTCCACCAGGATAGATGGTTCTTGCAGGTTTGTGTCACCAGGATCTTGTGACGCATGGGAAGCTGCTGGAAGGACCATTGGGTGAACAACATCCATTGCAGGAGACGCATGTAAAAACGGGCCAGAGGAAGAAGTGTGATGGCATCTGCCATGAGGCCCAAGACTTTCAGGACCAACCTGGCTTGTACTCTTTTGCAGGATAGGATGATCCAAACATGGTTTTGGATATCTAGGATTCTCTGACTTGTTAGGTTTGTTGACATCTGAGTAGTGTCTAGATTTGTGCCTATAAAGGTAATAGATTGGCAGGGCAATAAGGAAGACTTTTCGAAGTTGACTGAGATTCCTAACTGACCGCAGAGACGTAGAGTGTAATCTCTGGCTTGGAGAAGTTGATGCCTGGTGGTGGCTGAGAGGAGCCAGTCGTCGAAATACGGAAACACCTGGAATCCTTGACGTCTCAGGTGAGCCGTGACCATGGCCATGCATTTGGTGAACACTCTGGGGGCTGTAGTGAGACCAAAGGGCAGGGCTCTGAACTGAAAATGACTGGTCCCCAGCCGAAAGCGGAGAAAACTTCTGGAGCGTCTGTGGATTTTTATATGATAGTACGCATCCTGAAGGTCTATGGAGCACATCCAGTTGTCTTTGCCCAGAAAGGGCAAAATCGATTGAAGTGTGACCATCCGAAATCTTGTCTTTATGACAGACTTGTTGAGCCTGCTGAGGTCTAATATTGGTCTCCAGTCTCCCGTCTTTTTGGGGACCAAAAAGAACCTTGAGTAGATTCCGGACCCTAAATTATTTGTTGGTACTGGCTGGATGGCCCTTTTTTTTAGAAGCTTTGAAACCTCTAGTTTTGCAATTTCCTTTAGACCGGGTGGAACGTCTGGAAGGGAACCTTTTTGAGGGAAGGGGCTTTCCTCGAAAGGAATCTTGTAACCCTCGGATATGATCGACTGTACCCATTTGTCTTGAGAGAGGGAAAACCAGGCTTCTGAGTACAGCGACAATCTCCCCCCCGACTGCCTCCAAGGGTGGACAGTCGGGCAACATCTCAGGGATGCTGGAAGGGCTTGTCAGAGAGAGGCTCTCTGCTGCCTTGGTTCTGCGGACCTCCTCTGCCCCTAGGGCGGCGTCTATTATTATTACCCCCTCTGCCTCTGGTGGGTAAATTGACCACGTGCATCAGGCGTGACTCCCTGAGATTTTCGGAACCACATTTTCCCTCCCTTCTGACCTTTGGGGTAAGGTCTAAAAGGGGTGGAGAAACGGACTCCTACGGCAGAAAGAGTCTTGCCGTCTTGCTCGCACCTGGTCAAAGTGTCCTTCACTTGAGGGCCAAACAATGTTGTCCCATCAAAGGGAGAGTTTGTGAAGGACGCCTTAAAGGGGTCTGCAAAATTACAGAGCCGCATCCAGGACTGACGTCTGAGAGCCACTCCTGTGCCTGCCGCTCTACTCGCCCCATCGGCTGCATAAGAAATGAGCCGCATGGAGGAGTTGGTTATGGAATTAAGGATTCCCAGCTGAGAGGCAATCTTTTCTTGAGCCCCTGCCGCTGACGGATCCTGTACTACTTCACCCAATTCTTTGAGGATGTCTCTCTGAAGTCTGGTGAAGTGACATAAATAATTCAGCGAACGAATAGCAAAAGTCGCTGAGGAAAACATCCGCTTGCCATACCTGTCCATGTACCTAGATTCCTTGTTAGGAGGATGGACTGGCACGGAAGGATCTGCAAGTTCCTTTTTGGTGGCGGCCGCCACCACCATGGCATCAACCGGGACACCCTTAGTAAGAAACTGCTTTTCAGCGGGGGCCGTAATAAACTTTGAAGGTCTCCTGGGGACTGGTTCCACCGAATCAGGAGATGCCCACGCCTTTCGAGCTATGACTTCCATGAGGGGGTTGAAAGGTGGAGACACCCAGGAGGTGGAGGGTCGAGATCCAAAAGCCTCCAGGTATACCGATTCATCCTCAGAGGGATTAATGGAGGGCCAGTTCCCCCTCTGTTTCAGGAGTTCAAGGATGTCTGAAAAGGAGACATCCTCAGAGGGAGATCTTGGGGACCCCTCCGACTCATCTAAATTGGTATCTGATGTTGTAGACTCAGGGGAGTCTAAGTGCTTCCTCTTTCAGGTCCTCTTACGTGGGGGTTCACCTGAAGGATCAGGAGAAACCACGGAAGAGGAAGTTCTTCCCAATGGGGAGACCTGGGGCGATGGATCTCTGGGTCCAGGCGCAAGAGAGCGGGAAGAGGCATCTACAGGCACCATAGAGGGAGGAGCTAAAGGAACCGACTGCTGACTAAGCTCGGGGGCTAGCAGACTCCTCATCACCTCGAAGGCTCCCCTCCCAGGGAGGGCCAAGAGATCCCGCTCTGAAGAAACAGGGATCCCCGGTCCCACCGAAAGGGAAGGCTCTGAAGCAGATGTCAGGGCCGAGCTCACCAAGGCCGAAGCCCCGAGAAGGAGAATGGGGTAGGACAAGGGTCTGACGCCACTCGCCCCCTCGGAGCCGACCAGGGATGCCCGACGCCTGGATCCCTCCAAGGAAGGTCGCAAGGAGGAGATAGGAGTCAAGGACGACGGAGCCGAAAGGTGTGGTATCGGCTCCGAAGCAGCAACAGTCACGGTACCAATAATCTCCGGATCCGAACTCTGAAGGAGAGTCGAAGGAGGAATTTCAGGAGGGTGTAGAATAGTGGTCGTCTGTTGAGACGGGCTATGGAGCATCTGGGCTAGTGCCTGTGATTTTAATAGCCTACTGACCACTCTCTCTATGTCATGGCATGAGAGCCTGGAAGACCTCGATGATCGGCTCCGTTGGCTCCACTCCGAAAGCAAGGGGGAGGCTGGAGCCGAGTGTATAGATTCCAATTAAGGCGATCTAGACCTCTTTTTTGATGGAGCCATCGGAGCCGAAGAACGTTTGGCTCCAGGCGGAGCCGACAACTTGTCGGCTCTGAGCGGAGACAAAGATATCTCGGCTCCAGCCGGAGCCGAGACATGCTTCGACGCTAGGGTGTCGGCTCCAGCCGGAGCCGACACAGGTGTCGAAGCTAGGGTATCGGCGCTGAACGGCACCGGTACTGAAACTTCCAACAAGAAAGGATCAGCTCTGGACGGAGCCGATGTCGACTCCAGCGGAGTCGGAACCAAGACCACAGACTTGGACACAGAAGTCTGGGTCTTGGGAGGCTTAGAGGGCTTCCCGGAACTGACCTTAGCCGGGGAGCTCTCAGGCTTAAGAAGTCCCCTGAGGATCAACTTATTTCTACATTCCTGCAGGACTCTCTGGCTGAAAGAATGACAGATAGCACAGGAGTCCTGCAGGTATAGGGGTCCCAGGCAATAAATACAAGAAGTGTGACCGTCTGTCAGAGACATCTTCTGACAGCACGAGTCACACTTCTTGAAACCTGAGACCCTAGTATCTTTGGACATGTCTAAGTCCTAATACCACACACACACACACACACACACACACACACACACACACACCAAACAGCCCAAAGAACACTAAATATTAAATATTAAAAATTAAAATTAGAATAGAGAAACACAACACCCACACACACCTAAGGAAAACCTGACAGGAACTGTGAGGGTGGGTAAGGCCTAAGGCCCGAACACAGAAAAAACTGTGAATAAGGGAACTAAAGGGAAATGGGATGGAGCTAACACAGAAGGTTCACTAAAAAACTATAAAGAATAAAAAATAAGGGTATTGGGATACCTAATTCTGATACAAATAGCAATAATAAATCACTTACCAGGAGCTGGTAAAAAGGATGACCTCATTAGCGAAGCGGCAAACGAGAGCTGGGTAATTACCGCCTTGCATCATGGGATATGGGGCTGCCTCGAGCTGGTAAAAGTGACTCTCGAGCTTAGCAAGTGCCGAGTCAGAGCCGAGGATCGGCTCCGAACCCATCCAGCAAGAATGAAGGCGAGATTGACAACTTAACATCAAGACTGCTTAAGCCAGGTGGCCTGTACTTTTCTAAAACATTATCGGGTACTAAAAAACATGATTGTTCACGTGCAGCATTAAGCAAGAAGCACGAGGGTCTGCAGAAATCCTATTGACCACGTACTATTCTGCATGCATGTTACTGATAAGAAATTAATTAAAGAGTGTGTATTTTTGCTGCTTGTTGAGACTGATTTTAAATTGTGTAGATAGCCCCCCCAACACTGACGTATGTGGATTTAAATAAAGAGAAAAGGTTTTGCACAGAGTTATTCTTGACTCAAGACTAAAGGTAATGTTATTTATGTATATTTTAAACTGCATGGTATTAATTCTATTTCAATTACTTGTCTTCTTAAATCTAGACAAGTTAAAGTTAAATTGTTTCTTTAAAAGATGGTGGTTTTATAAATACTTTATATTGAGCAAGTCCTATTTACTGATGAAAACCCTTAATGTGTCAATTAATTCCTTTGGCATTTCATACAAAGTTTTTGTTTCAGTATTTACTTTTAGTGTATACTTAGTCTCAGGATTCAGATATTTGATTTGTGGGGGTTTTTTTGTAGTTTTTGTAGTGTTTTTGTCCCAGTGTCACTGCACGATGCCATACATGAAATTGCCATGGATAATGAATACATCCCTGGTGGTAAGGGTAATGTTTCCAGCATTGGTTTACCTGGTGATTTAACTAACTTTATTATGCAATTATTGCAGTACGATTTTCCAGCTTATGGCCACCGGGAAGATAAAGGTGATTACAGTGGTGGTACAGATTACAGAGAACTTACGCTGCTGTTGTACAAAATGGCTGCTGTTCACATAAACCACAAATGAGAACCACCCATTTGAAAAAAAAATTAACTCTGGCCAGGCGGCTTTTAATTAGTTTTTTGTTTTTCGATTAAATTTAGTCTTGGGATATGGACATTTAATTTGTTTTTTTTTAGTTTTCGTTTCTGACACCTTGACTACAATGGACCCCATTCCAAAGTCGGGGTATGAACAGAGTTCACAAAGTTAGTATGGTTTCAGTCTTTGATGTACTCCAAGAGTGCTGTTGTCAGCTTCTGCGTTATGCCTAGAATTGGTTCCTGCTGCAGTTCATATACATATGTTGGTAATATAGTTAAGCAAGACTGTACTTTTAAACAATTATTTGCAAGTATTTGTCTTAACTTGATAGAGCTCCCATACAGTGACAGAACACAGATGAGAACAGACTATTCTGTGGTAATGACCATTTGCTCACAGACCTCTAAGCAGTAATTTCTGTAGTTTTTTTATATATTTATTAAACAGGGTAATTTATATGTACACATTCATATGTATATATGTATGTATGTTATATGTATGTATGTATATATGTGTATACATGCATCTTTCCATATATATTGGTATACTATATGTAAATGTGGGCATTTCGTCATTAATACTATCTGCAAGGTGCCAACTACTTGTAAGTTATTGAAGTGTTCTTAAGGGTAGAGATCAGTATTCAGGCTGAAACAGATTTCTTTTGGATAGTTAAGTATTCTAGTAATCAAGGTAAATAATGAACAACAAGGCATATACATTTATATTTAGCATAGTGTACTGGTCCTGTTAGTCTTGCTTAGATTTACAACCTTTAAATATACTGCCTCAGAATCTAAGTCACTGGAAAGCTACATAATGAGTCTTCTACATGAAACAGTGAATATTGGAGTGGTGCGCAATGACAGACAGTAGAAAACATTTGTAAGGCCTGGTTTGTTTGGGGTTAAGAGGGCAATAACTGATGGAAGTACCAACAACATGACAGGTTATGTGATAAGTTTTGTAAAGTAGATGAATGAGTTAGTGTGTCATTCCAAAACGCACTGTATGTCAAGGGATGTTATCACTCTCTTGATTGCTTATTTATTTAATTTTTTTACCATATTTCATTTAGAGCTAATATGTCAGGACAGTAACATTGCATCCATGTGTATACATCTGCAGTTTTTACTGCAGAGGCTTAAGAAGATGATATGATCTAATTTTAGGATGTTAACTTTATTCAACAGTAGGATGATAACAGATGAGAAGGGTTAGTATGTGGGACACTGTGTGTATATCTGTACACTGCATTAGCATGATAGATATGTGCATGACTGTGGTAGGAGGAAATGTAATAGTGTTTACATGGTTTTATTTTTACTACATATGAGTGTTAATGGAAATTGCTGAATGACTATGAAGATGGATGTGTTGTAATGTAGTAAGGGTGGTAGCAGATTACAGGAATTGTTAGTGAAGGTTATGTGGCACAGTAGTTTAACTGGCTGTGTGGAGTATGTATACTTTTGTGTTGGTTGGTTGTGGAAAGTTGTGTATAATGGTTTGGGTATTGTCAAATGTCAAGGAAAAACAGCTGAACTTTACCCACTACAGTCTCATATTCTCCTTTTTAGAAGCAGCTCTGATCTTTAAACATTAATGGAGAAATAAAACTGATTACAAATGTTCTGTGACAAAAATTGTAAGCACTTTATTAAAATATAAATCTCAACTGAATGTATTATTTAATGCTAGTACAGCACACAGTGACAAGAGCATATTATTCTGACATCAGAGGAGTAAGGTATCACGTTTTAACTGTAAGAGATACAGCACCATGCAACTATAGGGGGCACGAACAGTTGCAATCAGAGAGGAACATATAAATGAGGAAGCACCATGCATTTTATCAAAAAAAAAACAGACAACTACAGGGACAAGGCTGTCCCTTGGCAGCTTGGATGTTGTAAGGTGACAAACCTATACAATAAGAAGTTATCACAGATACAAAGTAACATTTATGTAGCAGACATAATATTACAAGTGATGCAGCTTCATATGTGAACCTGACAGGAAGAGATTAGGGATACAGTATGTCTAAACGGAACCAAGTAATATTATGCTAGATTAAGACAACAGCTAAGAATGTCACTCTTATGTTGTGTTTTAAGCAGCATTAGGCTAGCAATAACTCTGTAAGGTAGCCAAGCCTATGCCTGGCTGTCTTCTAAAATGACACCTATAACCGTCACTTCACTTGGCTGGCCACCCTAAAGGGTAAGCAAAGATATGATTTTAACTTTGATGGCATCATCTGCAGAATCCTATTTACAAATGAATCAGCTGTCATAAAATAACAACCAATATGCACTGTTTACCAGGCTGGGCAGTTAGTTAATTTCTTCATTAACGGGGCTCATTAACTGGTCAGTAGGACTGAATGTATAGCAGTGCTTTGTTATAGTTAGCCAAGTAACATTTTAATTTGTTTTCCATATATACAGATTCACTGTAGCCGAGTTACTGGTGGGAATTAAAAGCAACTGCTTGTTACATGCAGCTACAATGTTTACTTTTTCTTGCTAGGGGCTCATCTGTAGTTAAGTAGCAGAAGACATTGTACAGAAGTCATTGCTTTTATTCAGCTGGGCAATTTTGCTTACCAGGAAGTAGCTATATAGGCTGGTAGTGGGAAGAATATACAGCAGTGGCAAATACAGCATCCCTACTGTTTCTATAGATGCAACAATGATGTGTTGGTATTTATATAGGGCAAAAAAACAAGTAATCTCTGTGGTATCCATGAACTCTCAAAACAACCCACTAAACAAGTATAGTGGGTCCAAAAACAAAACTGTGCAAGAAACTGTGTGTATAAGATTTTCAGTCCATATATCTCTAGTTAATCACTGTATATTAATCAGGTCAGACAATAGTAGAAGTAACAAACTTGAACTAATGTTAAGTCAAAAAAATAAATAAAAATAATAAAAAATATTTAATTGTACAGAATTACTAAGTATTCAAAAGTAATCCAAGCAAGGCAGAGTCTGTTTCCAGTCGAGAATCCATTATTAAGTACACAGACAAGCGATCCAAGTAAAACAAAAATGGAGTAATAGTTTCCTGACAAGCTTTCTAAATATATATATATAATTTTTATCAGGCAAGGGAGTGGTTGTAAAACAAAGTGTTATTGGTATACATGTTAAATTCACATCTCTTCCCCTATCAGCGTGACATTCAAGCTGGTCCTGCCCTACTTAGTAGCTGTCATAATAATATAACCCTTATGTACTTTAAATAAATGATGTGGTACCTGTTATTTAACCAGATTATTAAGTAGATTATTAAGTCTGTGATTTTATACAAGACAACATACTACATGGCTGGAAATATATCAACCTTAGTCCATTTGGCAATCAAAAAATATATATAAATAGGCAGGACCAGCTCGAATGTCACACTGATGGGGGAAGGGATGTGAATTTAACATGCATACCAGTAACACTTTGTTTTACAACTACTCCCTCGCCTGATAAAAAGTGCATATATATTTAGAAAGCTTGTGAATAAACTATTACTCTATTTTTATTTTACTTGGATCGCTTGTCTGTGTACTTGATAAAGAATTTTCAACTGGAAACATACTGCTGTCCTTGTTTGGATTACTTTTCAATACTTACTAATTCTGTACAATTACATATTTTTTATTTTTATTTTTTGACTTAAGAGTTTAAGTTCGCTACTTCTACTACTATTGTCTGATCTGATTAATATACAGTGATTAACTAGAGATATATGGACTGAAAATCTTTCACACAGAGAAGTTTCTTACACCGTTTTATTTATATAGGACAGATACTACTTAACACTGTCAAATAGTGAAAGTACTAATATTTGCATAAACAAGCCATAATTTAAAATGAATTCAAGAAATAATTTACAAATCTTAAGATACACTAGTGATGCCTCCTTTACGATTCGTACACCTAGGTCTATGACTACAGTAATGCCTTTTATATAAGGAAAGGTGCTCCTAGGAGATAATTCCGTTTATATCTGGCACAGGGAAAATGAGGTTAGGCTTCTTATAGCTAGAATCTTTTCATCAGCACAAAATATCTGGAGTCAGTGATATATGACAGAGGACTACCATTATCAAAATGTTAGTAATGCAGAGAAAACAGAAAAGAAGGAAATATTATGTATATCAGAAAATCAATTTGTTTGTATAACTGGTTATTTTTGAAATTTTCTTTATATCTGTCATTTCTATTTTTCATTTATCACCACTCCAAGAGCGAGCAGACTTTGGCAAATATTTTCAGCTTATCTTAGCTCTAAAATGTGTTAAGGACTTTATAATGTATTGCTGATGACATGTGTATAATTCCGAATATCATCACTTTGCAGAAATTTGCTACTAATCATTTGAATTCAATATCGCTTTTCATTATCTTTGTTTTTATTTAGTGCAGTTCATGCTACAGACGGTTGAACTTCATGTTTCATCCAGTTTCGTCCATACACTGAACATGTTTTATTTATGTATTCATGTAATCATTTTCAAATCCTCCAACACTCTTGGGTGGCGAAAGCCAGGGTACCTTTTGGCTAGGCTTGTATAGGCCCTAGGGCTGATAGCCTAGTACCTACCTATGAACCTATACCACTTTCAAGAATTTTCTTCTGAATATTTACCTTGAATAACTTCTACTGCCATTATTATAACTCTAAGCTACGATGGTTTACGGACTATGATACAGGCTGGAAAGTTTGGAAGTTAGTTCATGCCTTCTTCATTTAGGCTTATGTGATGAAAAGTAGGACTACACAGATGTGGGTGCTCCCACTATGACTGACACATGAAATGGGTGTGACATCACCAATAAAGTTCACCAAGGTACCAAAATAAACTTATAAACATCCACAGGTACCACCAAGGACGAATAGCAGTAGTTCAGATGTTGAGTGACATCTCACTTACATCAGCCATGAATTACAGGGATAGTAATCACGTGCTGATGTCATGCACATATTACTAGACAACTCCTCTATGGAGCTGAGCATCTCCTTCTCATTCTGATATTACAATTACAGGAGATAAAGCGAACATATTGTGCTATATATGCAGGGTCATTATGCTGGAGGAATCATATGGTGTTCATTGTTGTTTCAATTAACACCTATGCAATTCTATATATTGATACACAGTACAACAGTCTAGCCAAAGGACTGCAACACAAGACAGAAATGTAGCTTTCTTATAATAAACAAGCACATGCACAGACCGACGTATCATAATAGTTTTCCACTGAAAATATACATACACCAAACTCTCGAATACCAAGTTTCCCACTTTGTGAACAGGAACATGTTGATAACATTGAAAAGGATGGCAGTTCTGGCTACTCTAATGTATTTTTTTCTAAGATGGAGATATCAGTGTTTATATGGCTTTTGGAAAGAGCAATGGATGAATACTCTTTAGGTTTCCAACTCTATTTCTAACTTACTTTGCAGTTTAATTTTAAAGATATGATCTATTAACGGTGAACCTAAAAGAAAATGCAATAAAACCTTAATGGTTCTCAGAAATGTTCATCTAAATGAGCTTCCACAAAGAAAGAAATAATGTTCCACTTGGTATAGCACTAGCAAACCAGGAAATGACAAACATTTTTTACCCTTGTCAGTTAATCCTGAAACATAATATATGCTAGTGTTCCCACTAATCCAGGGAAAAAAAACAAGATTTTTAAAGCAGTAAATCATTTTGAGTGTTTCAACCCCCCCCCCCCCCCCGAGCCTCCATTGTGGTCTACCTACATCATGCAGATTACTTTTTTTTCTTTGTTTTTCTCCAAGTTTGTCTTACTCTTCAGTTTTTCCTGTATTCATTCAACACATTTTAAAGAAACCATTTCTTTACTACAAAAAAGTAACAAATAAATACTGGAAAAGAGCCCCTGCTACAGAAGCACCCAAGTTGGCCTATGCCTAAGGCTGGCTATGCTAGATAGGAGGTTTATATTCTTTCCTCTCAGGAAAAATACATACTCAGCATCCCAGCACATATTAGAGGCTCTAACCCATAGTGAACGTTTAAAAACACATCTTTGCTGGACTGAAGGACGGGAATACTGAGAAAAAACATTTGCAACTTTGTGAAATAAATAGGTCCCTGTAAGACAAGACAAAGGAAGAAAGCAGTAAGCATGAATGAAACTGTAGGGATGAAATGAATAATGTGATGATGATGGTGTATAATTTGCATCTACATACAGTCCCTTTAGTTATCAAACAGCTGACAAAAAAATTAATTTACCTACAGAAATACAGGGAGCCTGCAGTCTAAATGTAAAATATGGAAAGTAGCCGTATTTATTCATAAATTTTATGATACTTTGAGAAAACTACAGAAAACATTCAAGAGACAGACAGCATGATTTTTCCTTCCACTGTAAGTCCAAGTCTACAAGTCACAGTGGAAGTCAAATAATATGTATAAATGCAAATTGTCAGCAATTCAGACGAATTCTTCACGAAGTACATCAGGAATGTTCATTGGCGACATTGCTATTACGCAATGTATATGGAGGCAGGCCCTTCATCAGTAGGTGGTGACTCTTGGCTGGGGTGGATGGGGTGTGCTACTTGCTCATCTGGAGGTGACTTTTCAAATTAGCCCCACTTTTATAGGGAGTTTAGGGCTGCCCAGGTGTCACTGTAAATGTGTAGCTAGTCTGTGCTTCCTGACATACTGATAAGCTAACATAGTGTTACAACGTAAATGATTACTAGCAGATGTATAATTCTGACACTCAACTAATACCTGGGCAAATCATGTGTGTACAACTGCAAGCTGGGTTCCCACACAGCAAGCCACAAATCAGCTCTGCAGAAGCACATATTAGGCTTTTCTATACAATGCATATTGTGCACAGCGAAATTTAATCTTTGCTGACAAGGACAAAGAAGTTGGAATAATGGTTAACGTGTTCACCACACAAACATAATGTAAAGGGTTTGATCCTCACCTTGGGAAACCAATTAGGCTTAAAATGGTCTGGAAGGTTAGCTAGCTTAGTACATACCTATGAAATCTCCTATTTTAATATCACTTTTAAAAATACATTTAAGTGATCCCAACAGTTTAAATTAACACTGCTTCTTATATCCTCTATTTTCACTGAATTTTGTTTACAATATAAAGTTACTGACATGTGAAACCACAGCACATCATTAAACATTTGTAGACAGATTTCATGCAAATCTAACATCCACTGCTAGTAAATCTAAACAGGAACAAACTCTGCTGTGATATATATATATCAAAGCCGCATTCATGCACATGAATGCAAGTGCATGCAAATACACAGACACACATCAGTGGACTATAACGAGCAACTACTCTTTTGCACAGATTTGCAGATTGCTACACAACTTTCTCAGAAAAACAACATCTATTATTTCACTCAGTAAGTGAATGTTTTCTTTTAGTAAATTAATCAAATAATCACTTGTTGGAAGCTGATGAATTTTGTTCACAATCTTTCAGCGGATTGTTTCAGTTAATGCTTATCTTTTTCTATCTCCATCATCAAACCTGTACATATTGACTCAAACTGATCTATACAAGGACATTTAAACAATCACCTTAATGCCCTACTGATTAAGTTTGTATGGATTATGTTCCTCTTCAGTTAGAACTTCATTTGACATGTTTTCTTTTCTACTGACTACGGCAATTTAAATTTTGCACTTCAAATGTTTTTTTAACTTCCACTGTGACATTACTTGCCAGTTCACAGCTGTAAGATTTAGTCTGTATCTTTACCAAACAGAATTCTGCCAAAAGGAAGAAACTTACAAGCTGACAGTACATAAAAGCTGCTACTTTCCTAAAGTCACTCTACCTTTTTTTAGCTGTCATTAAAACCACAAAACAAATGATTCAATAACTAACCCACTTATTACTAAATGAGTTATATAGCAGACAGAGGCATATATCTGCTATTTGAGACTTTTGTTCCCAAAATGGAAATGTGACACATTTCAACTAACTTTCCTTCTTTTTTGTCTAGTGTGCAAACACATATATGCACACAGGGGATATATACCAATGCTGAGACGACAGTATCTCAGAATATTTTCCCACTTCACAGTACAGTGACCTTGGAGTCTATACATACATAAATGGCAGCAGCAGGGGGCACGGCCCATGTACTGTGGCTGCATGTAAACCTCGAAAAGCATAACAGTGAGTTTCAGAATTTGAATTCATTGACTGAATTATAGTTTAGCTTTTGAAGTGTCAGTCCTTCTGCAATGTTTATGTGGATGAGATTTTGCTTTAAATCCCAGAACACGCTGATCGCGGGGTATGCTCATGCATGAATTCATGTGCTACTACATCAGGGTTGCAGGTTAACACTGGTAAAACTCCAGCACAGACTATGACTTTCCAACCTGTTACACAAATCATAAACTTTCTTTTAGCCAGACTGTTAAAGCACTCAGACTCTGTTTTTACACCCGTTCACAAATGTCTGCAATCAAACACACAAAAGGTCCATGGCAAATGGAAACTAGATAGTAAAATGGTTAGTAGTTTTACTTGGCTTAATTTCACTGACAGGGCTGCTGCTATATGGAACAGTCTCCTAAAAAAAAAAGTAGACCTGGCAATAGTAGAGAAGTTTTTCTTTTTAATTTCTCCAAGACTTTTGGGTTTCTAATACCATGATTGTAATGAACCCATTCCCAAGTCAAAGCATGGTTAAAGTTCATGAAATTAATGTTATTTCAATCTTTGATATTAGTCAAAAGTGCTCATTGCAGCTCCCACAACATGCCCAGAACCAACTCCTTCTGCAATTCATATGGATTTAGCATGTATTGGTAGCATATATAAATACGACTAATAAATTATTTTTTATGAGACCCATTGCTCCTACTATTGGAACTGTGTGGGTATCCTTCTTCCACATTGCCCTTATTTTTGCCTGCAAATCCTGCAATTTTATGACTTTGTCTCTCTGTACCTAAGACACTGTAGTCACTGGGTGTAGCACTTTGAATGAACAATGCTACTTTTGTCTTCTTTTCATGGACCACTGTATCTGGTTTTCTCGCATCTATTTTTTGAATTTGTTTTATTGTCAATCCTTCATCAATTCCCAAATATTTATACACTCCCCAATTCCTAAATATTTATACACTCCCTCCTGCTCAAGTTTATTTATATCACATTCCTGTCCCAGAGTAATATTTTGTTGGTGCTGTAGCTTTCCTGCTTTAAAGGTTGCCTTTGCACATTTATCAAATGACATTCTTATATCATCTGAAAAAGTTTTGACCACTTACAGTTGTGCTTTCAATTCCTCATCTAATGAACTATACAGTTTTAACTCATCCACAAAAATAAGATGAGAAGTCTGTACACTTTGTTGTTTTCTGGGAGCCAAACTGTAACCATGAACTTATCTGTTAAGTAGACAGCTTTATGGGATAAAGGCAAAACAAAAGAACAACTGTAACAGTCACCCCAGAATATCCCCGGAAAAATAATTTGTTCTTTATCATTCCTTAGCTGCAAAGTGGTTTGTCACTGTTTCTTGGTCATTGGAATGCAATCAAGTCAATGTGGGGTGTGTCTTACACATTTGTAAGCACTCCTTTATCCATAAATGTGTGATGCGATCAAATGCTTTTTTTGTAGTCTATTCATGCATATTTAGATTCTTTCCCATTTTACAATTTTCCATTACGACTTGTGTGACGCCCGTGCCCTGGCCCAGCAATCAAGGAGCCTCAATCCTCACTATTAACACCAGAGAGGGTGTCTTATATATGAGGAAAGGATAACAAATACACACAGTAAAGTGCACTTTCCCTTAACAGCACACAGAGATCACAGTCAGTCTGGGGCTGGTTGATCCCTTGCTCTCTAGATCCCCAATAAGACTCCCCACTGGCACAGCTATAGGGTCAAGATCTCAGCCTAGCTGGCAAGCTAACCTCCAATACTCTATCTAACCAGTGCTTCATGTCCTTGCCCAAGTAGCTGACACACGCACACACTGAGATAACTATTTATACAACTTCACAGACACTCCTGGGAAAGGCTGACACAGATTTTCCAGCTGTGCCCCTTTACCCAGACTATACAGTAGTAATTACTGTCACCACCAGCTAATACTTATCAGCTACCCAAAGGCCCTTAAAAGGGTGTCCAATATTATTATCCAATAGTAGTGTAAATAAGCAATCAAGACTTATTGGAAGGGCTTATTACAGGATCACTTATAAGCATGCAATGTACTCTAGAGCTTAATTTATCTCTACATAAACCAGCCACAGTTGAAAAGGGTTTAAAAATATGTAATAATAAATACTAAAAACACAAGATAATACTAGAAAAGCCAAAAGACACAACAACAACAAGATAATACTACTACACCACAGTGCCATTCAAGAGTCCAGAGATCACACAGAAATACGTAAAACAATACAGTAGGAAAGTTCTGATATAACAGAAAAACACTTAGTCTAATCTTTTCTAATTCCTAGCTATTGCTACAAGAAAACATACTTCTAAAATAACTTACACATATAGAGCATAGGCAGTGCTGAGTTAGATGTCCAAAGATCAAAATGCTTACACTCTCTCTCTCAGCAATAGTTTTTAAAATCACTACCAAACATTTCTGCTGGGCCCTCCCAGATTACATCATTTTGACACTTAGGTTTTCCCAGTATACACATCATTTTGACTCTTAGTCTAGAGTTCCCAGGCCAACAAGCTACATTATTGAACAATCTAACACCTGCTCAGGAAGCTACAATAAAAGACATTTCACATGTACACTCTAGTAATTATTCCTTAAGTTAAAACAATAGAAAGAATGTGCTAGCCCAGACAGGCTGACTCCGAGCACTACAGATCAAAGAACACACAAGGCATAATTTTAATTTCAAAGAACAGATGTGAAATGCTTGACTTAGTTTTCCTTATAGCAGATGGCAATGTTGCTACAATCTTGAATTTCAACATTTTACAGTATTTTTCTTTCATTTAGGAAACAAGCCTGCATTTTACATTTATATTTACAAATGCCAGAATTATGTATCAAATTCTATTTGGCTAGGCTGGCAGCCTTCACCCATCTCTACCAGTCTTCACAACTTGCTTTAACAACAAATGATCCTGTTTCATGTGACTTTCTTTCGTTAACTTTTTGTTCTACTGCTGTGATTTAGTTTTTTTTCAAAATGACTATAAACTCTGCATCAGTTCCAGTGTGTACT
The DNA here is from genome assembly GCF_019279795.1 of Protopterus annectens. Taxonomy (NCBI): domain Eukaryota; kingdom Metazoa; phylum Chordata; order Ceratodontiformes; family Protopteridae; genus Protopterus; species Protopterus annectens. The sequence goes on from NC_056745.1 coordinate 44,024,553, forward strand.
TTATACATAGTCAGAAGGCAAACTATTAGTCCATAGATTTTTAGGCCATCTTGCAGATTCACTCTTAAGGAGGAGTATCAATTTTTCCTGTTATTAACGAGGTTGGTGTCTGTTCAGGGTGTGCATATAAATACTTCTTATTCAGTGCTAAATCTTCATGCAAAAATGTTAATACTTTTACCCAGAAATTAGGTACTGCATCTGGGCCATTGGTTTTCCAGTTACGGGCTTTTCCTAATAATTTTGTTAAATTTTTTCTGGTCATTACTTCATCCCATTTCATAATCTGTACATCTGAAATTCTTACTATTTCTTTTACTTCTCCTATCCATTCAGCATCTTTATTATGTTCCACAAGTTCTTTGTAGCTATTTCTCTAAAATGCGTCTAGTTCTTCTTTTTTGGTTGTGTCTCTATTGCTTTTGCCTTGTTCCCAATTATCTATAAAACTTTTTAGGTCATCAATGAATTGCTTATTTTGTACTTTTCCTTTATATTTATCTGCACATCTTCCAAGTTTTTTCTGCCAGTGTTGATATCTTTATTATTTACAATAGTGTAGGACAGATCCTAGCCTGTTGTGATACTGCAAGTTGCTTTTATCATGTTTATCATTTTAAATACTTTTTTTGATGATCTGTTCCCTCTTCTGTACTCTTCTAGCAGTGCCACTTCTTGTCTTAATTGCTTTAAAGTTTTTTCAGTGTTCGATATTTCCATGACGGCATTTAATTTCTACCCTTCCTGTCTCTTACTGTCCTGTTTTTTTTTTTTTTTTTTTTTTGTAGTAAGACTTATGTTATTAATTTAGCTGTACAATAATATATCCTATTTACTTCTGTTATATCACATATATTTCTGTGAACAGTCTTGATTACTGTGCTCATTTTTTTTATCGAACTTCTAACATTTGGGTCTTACTGACCTTTCTGTAATCTGTTTACTTTCACTGATCTTAATATGTCTATCCATCTCTATTAAATCAAGCAATTCTTCCCTTAAGATCATTTTCCTCTAAACTAAGGGCACATTTTTTGTTTTCCATTTGTTGCACGCATTCTACAGAAAGTTCCAGAGCATTTTCCTGTGACAATCTCTTTAGCTTCATCTTGTGTCAGCCACTGCTCTTTCAGTTCAAGTCACTGCCAGCTATAGGACCACCACCATGAATCAGGACACACACACTCACTGCCTATTTGGACCTACTTGAGTTTATCAAGATACATCCAAATATCATCGTTTTGGGCAACTTTAACTACCCATCCATTGACTGTGAAAATTACTCATGCGCAAACTCACTTGCCCAATGATTCCCTGACTTCATTAACTCCAATGCCCTGGACCAGCTGGTTGACACCCACAAAAGGGGTGCCAGCATCCTGGATCTAGTGCTTACCAATATGGGGGACCACTGTAGCACCCCCATTGTTAGGTCTTCCCTGATGTGATCTGACCATAAATCAGTCTCATTCAAAGTTACTATCACACCTGACCCACCTCTAGCACCAAGTAAACTAAAAAAAACTTCTCCAAATCAGATTATAACATCTTACGGTATAGTATAAATAGCTTCACTCCCCCTCAGATGGAACTGGCAAGTATGCCAAGTTCTACACAAATGCTTTATACAAATACCTGAACAACTACATTGACTCAGCCGTACCCGATAGGACCAAAACAAGCTCCTCAAGGAAGAGAAAACCTGTCTGGTGGACACTTCCATTAACAGGCTTTACGATAAGAGGAAGAAATTGCTGTCTAAGAGTAAGCAGAAGCAAGCCCTAAACTGGAAACACTCCCTCCTCAGCTTATACAAGCAAATAAGACTTCTTGTGAAGTCCTCCAAAGCCAACTACAAATCCAGATTAGCTTCCTCAACCAAGGACAACCATAAGGCATTCTTTAATTACATCTGTAACCTAAAAGGAAAGGCCCAGATTTGTGCCAAACTGGTGGTTAATGATACCACATATACTGAGCCTGTGGACACTGCTATCCTGTTAACCAACAGGTTCTGTGAAAACTTCACTCTCCTGTCCCCACCACATTTAGCCCAAGACATCCCCACCTTGTATCTCTAAAGAGCAGATTATGAATCCCCTCTCTAAGGTCAAAAGCACAGCATCCATGGGACCTGATAACCTCCCCATGCTGTGTCCTACATGGGCTCAAATAAGAAGTTATGTACCTACCATAACGTTCCATGTTAGTTGTCTTCTCTCGCCTTCTTTCTTGCTGGATGGGTTCGGAGCTGATCCTCGGCTCCGACTCGGCACTTGCTAAGCTCGAGAGCTAATTTTGCCAGCTCGAGGCAACCCTATATCCCATGATGCAAGGCGTGACTACCCCAGATCTCGTTTGGTAGCTATGAAAAAACCCTGCCAGTAACCTTCTTCCCAGAAAGGAAGAAAAGGAACTAAATGTGGAAAGAAAACAAGGCAAATAACCACTAGAGACTAGTGACACTTCCTAGTGGGGGTCCATAGAAAGAATGAACTGTACCCAGAGAAGAGTACAACTTCAAGGTCTGTCCAGGCAAGGGGGAAGGAGGGAGGGATGCAAGAAATCAGGCAAGAGAAGACAACTAACATGGAACGTTATGGTAGGTACATAACTTCTTAATGTTAAGTTGTCAAACTCGCCTTCATTCTTGCTGGATGGGACCGCGTCCCTAGCCCCCCTATCCTGGGTAGCTCAATGGAACAGACTCTTGAGAACTGTGGAACCAAACCTAGCCCTGTCCCTGGAGGCCAAGTCCAATTTGTAATGAGAGACAAAGGTGTGAGGAGTGGCCCAAGTGGCTGCCGCACAAATGGTGTCAATAGGTAGCCTATCCTGAAATGCTGTGGAAGTGGCTAGGTGCCTGGTAGAATGTGCGTTTGGTTGCGAGGGCAGTTGCTTGCCCCTAAGGAGATAAACATGAGAAATGATAGAAGACAGCCATCTGGATAAGGTCACCTTGGAGACCGGAAGACCCTTTCTGTTTTCTGCATAAGAAAGAAACAGTTGATCAGATTTTCTGAATTGTTTAGTTCTGTCCAAGTAATATCTGAGTTGGCGATGGACATCTAAACAATGAAGTTTCTGTTCCGCTCCATCAGAATAATTAGGGAAAAAAACTGGCAATTCAATAGATTGGTTAATATTCGTCTGGGAAGCAACCTTGGGCAAAAAAGATGGATTAGTTCTTAAAGACACTCTATCTTTGTGGAAAACCAAGTATGGGGGACGGACACAGAGAGCGTGAAGTTCAGAGACCCTCCTGGCTGAAGTAACAGCAACCAGAAAAATAGTCTTCCAGGAAAGAAATTTTAATGAGCACATAGCAGCCGGTTCAAAGGGGGGCAGAATCAAGGATGCCAGCATTAAATTCAGGTCCCATTCCGGAGGGGGATCTTTGACTTGGGGTTTCAGCAGAAAGATCCCTCTAAGAAAGGCTTTGCAAAGCTTGTGAGACATTATGCTTTGATCCGCTAAGCCAACATGAAAATTTGAGATCGCTGCCAGCTGAACCTTAACTGTCGAGGAAGAAGAACCCGATTGAAAAATCTCAGCTAGGAAGTCCAAGACTGACTGCACTGGAGCAGTAAAGGGATCTATGTCCCTAGACTTTGCCCAGAAGGAAAAACGCTGCCATTTACTAGCATAAATCCTTCTGGTAGAGGACTTTAGAGAAGCTACTATGATATCTCGCACGGGATTAGAAATCATAGGAAGCCTGGCTAAGGAAGGAAGTGGAGCAACCAAGCAGTGAGGTTGAGAGAATGAATGGCCTGGTGCAGATGACCCGAATGGTGGGTCAGAAGATCTGGAATTGGATCCAGATGCCAAGGCTGAACCAAGAGATGACGATGTAGGAATGGAAACCAAATTTGTTGAGGCCAGTAAGGGGCAATGAGAATCAATTTGGCTCTCAAGATGGTAGCTTTCCTGAATCACTTGAGGTATCAGCGGGAATGGAGGAAAGGCATAAAGAAGTCCCCGGGGCCAATCCTGGGTTACAGCGTCTCTGGGGGGATGGCCTGGTAGTGGAAAGAGGGAGAAGAAGTCTGGGCATTTGCTGTTTTGGGGTGTAGCAAAAAGGTCGCAGCAAGGGACGCCCCACTTCTGAAAAATCCCGTCCACTACTGATTGTTTGAGAGACCACTCATGTGGCATGAGAATAGCTCTGCTCAGTCTGTCCGCTAAGAGGTTGGATTTCCCGGGGATATGTGTTGCTATCAGAAACCGATGAGAGGAGATTGCCCATTGCCAAAGTCTGAGAGCTTCTCGACACAGTGGATAGGACTTGGTCCCACCCTGTTTGTTGATATACCAGACTACGGACATGTTGTCCGTCTGAACTGCAATAGTCCCTAAAGGAAGAAAGTCGCTGAGGGCTTGCAACGTTAAAAGCACCGCTCTCATCTCTAAGACATTTATGTGCAGATGGTATTCTATGGGTTGCCAAGTCCCATGGACCATCCTGCCCTGATAATGACCCCCCCACACCCGATCAGAGAGGCATCCGAAGTGACTGTGGCAACCGGAACTGGGGGAACAAACAGTCAGCCCTGAGGGAGTTGTGGAGAAGACATTCACCAGGTTAGGTGACTCTTGCAAGATTGCGTCACAAAGATCTCGTGGCACATGGGAAGCTGCTGGAATGACCACTGGGTGAACAACATCCACTGCAGAAGACGCATGTGGAAGCGAGCTAAAGGAAGTAGTATGATGGCCGCAGCCATAAGACCTAGCACCTTCAGGACAAATCTGGCCCTGATCTTTCTGCTGAGTAGTATGATCCGAACATACTTTTGGATGTCCAGAATTCTTTGGTTTGTGAGTCTTGCTGACATCCCGACAGTGTCTAATTCTGCGCCTATAAAGGTAATAGACTGGCAAGGAGACAATGAAGATTTTTCGAAGTTTATAGAGATCCCTAACTGGTTGCAGATGTGAAGAGTGTAGTCCCTGGCCTTGAGAAGTTGATGCCTGGTGGTGGCAGAGAGGAGCCAGTCGTCTAGATACGGAAACACCTGGAATCCTTGACGTCTCAGGTGAGCCGTGACCACTGCCATGCATTTGGTAAACACTCTGGGGGCTGTAGTGAGACCAAAGGGCAGGGCACTGAATTGAAAATGACTGGTCTCCAGCCGAAAGCGGAGAAACCTTCTGGAGCGCCTGTGAATTTTTATGTGATAGTACGCATCCTGAAGGTCTATTGAGCACATCCAGTTGTCCTTGCCCAAAAAGGGTAGAATGGACTGAAGCGTGACCATCCGGAACCTTGCCTTCTTGACAAACTTGTTTAGTTTGCTGAGGTCTAAAATTGGTCTCCAATCTCCCATCTTTTTGGGAACCAAAAAGAATCTTGAGTAGATTCCGGATCCTACCTGGTCTGCTGGTACTAGTTGGATGGCTCTTTTTGCTAGGAGCTTTGATACGTCCAGCTTTGCCAACTCCCTTAGACCGGGTGAAACGTCCGGGAGGGATTGATGAGGAGAAGGATATCTCACGAAAGGGATATTGTAACCCTCGGATATGATCGACTGTACCCATTTGTCTTGAGAAAGGGAATGTCAGGCTGTTGGGTACAACGACAATCTTCCCCAGACTGCCTCCAAGGGTGGACAGTCGGGCAACACCTCAGGGGTGCTGGAAGGGTTTATCAGAGAGAGGCTCTCTGCTGCCCTGATTCTGCGGACCATCTCTGCCCCTAGGGCGGCGTCTATTGTTATTACCCCCTCTGCCTCTGGGGGTAAACTGACCACGTGCGTCCGGCATGACTCCCTGAGATTTACGGAACCACATTTTCCCTCCCTTCTGACCTTTGGGATAGGGTCTTGAAGGGGTGGACTCCTACGGCAGAAAGAGTCTTGCCGTCTTGCTCACACCTGGTCAATGTGTCCTTCCACCTGAGTCCCGAACAAAGCCGAACTATCGAAGGGAGTATTAGTGAAGGACGCCTTAAAGGGGTCCGCGAAATTACAAAGCCGCATCCAGGACTGATGCCTAAGTGCCACTCCTGTGCCTGCGGCTCTACTCGCCCCATCGACTGCATAAGAAATGAGCCGCATGGAGGAGTTAGTTATAGAATTTAGGATTCCGAGCTGTGAGGCAATCTTTTCTTGAGCCCCAACAGCTGACGGATCCTGAACTACCTCACCTAGTTCCTTGAGAATGTCTCTCTGAAGCCAGGTAAAGTGACAGAGATAGTTCAGAGAGCACATAGCGAAGGTCGCTGAAGAAAACATCCACTTACCGTACCTATCCATGGTCCTAGAGTCCTTGTTAGGAGGATGGACAGGTACTGAAGGATCGGCAAGTTCCTTCTTGGTGGCAGCCGCCACCACAATGGCATCAACAGGGACACCCTTGGTGAGAAACTGTTTGTCTGCGGGGGCCGTGATGAATTTAGAAGGCCTCCTGGGGACTGGTTCCACAGAATCCGGGGCTGCCCATGCCTTTCAAGCCACCACTTGCATGAGCGGGTCGAAAGGCGGAGACACCCAGGAGGTGGAGGGTCGAGATCCAAAAGCCTCCAGGTATACCGACTCATCCTCGGAGGGGTTAATGGAAGGCCAGTTCCCCCTCTGCTTAAGGAGTTCCAGGATGTCTGAAAAGGAGACATCCTCAGAGGGGGACCGTGGGGAACCCTCCGACTCATCTAAGTCGGTATCTGATGTCGTAGACTTGGGGGAGTCTGTGTGCTTCCTCTTGCATGTCCTCTTACGCGGGGGTTCTCCGGAAGGATCAGGGGAAACCTCAGAAGAGGAAGTTCTTCCCAATCGGGAAACCTGGGGCGATGGATCTCTGGGTCCGGGAGCAAGAGAATGGGAAGAGACATCAACAGGCACCGAAGAGGGAGGAGCTAATGGAATTGACCGTTGACTCAGCTCCGGGGCTAGAACACTCCTCATCACCTCAAAGGCTCCCCTGCCAGGGAGGCCAGAAGACTCCCACTCCGAAGAGACAGGAATCCCCGGTCCCACCGAAAGAGAAGGCTCCGAGGCCGATGTCGGTGCCGAGCTCACCAATGCCAAAGCTCCAAGAGGGAGAGCGGGGTCGGACAAGGGTCCGATGCCACTCGCCCACTCAGAGCCAACAAGGGAGACTCGATGACCGGATCCCTCCAAGGAAGGTCTCATGGAGGAGATCAGAGTCGAAGACGACGGAGCCGACAGGGAAGTATCGGCTCCGGTGCACCCACGGTCAACGTTTCGAGAAGCTCCGGCTCCGAACTCTGAAGGAGAGTCGGAGGAGGAATTTCAGGGGGATGAGGGATAGCGGTTGTCTGCTGAGACGGGCTATGGAGCATCTGGGCCCGTGCCTGTGACTTCAGCAGTCTACTTACCACCCTCTCCAAGTCATGGTCTGACAGCCTGGAAGACCTTGAAGATCGGCTCCGATGGCTCTGCTCCGAAAGTAGAGGAGATCCTGGAGCCGAGCGAATCGACTCCAGGGAAGGGGACCAAGATCTCTTCTTGGAAAGAGCCATCGGAGCCGAAGACCCTTTGGTTCCAGATGGAGCCGACAGCTTATCGGCACCAGTCCTGGTCAAGGATACGTCGGCTCCGGCCGGAGCAGACATCGATATAGGTGCAAGTGTATCAGAGCAAGGCAGCACCGATACCACCACCTCAGAGATAGAAAGATCGGCTCCAGTCGGAGCCACCGCCGAAGGCTTAGGAGCCACAGCCTGGGCTTTAGGTGGCTTAGAGGGCTTTGCCGACCCAGTCTTGGTCAGGGAACCCTCTGGCTTCAACAAGCCACTTAGAATTAACTTGTTTCTACATTCCTGCAGGACTCTCTGGCTGAAGGAGTGACAAATAGCACAGGAGTCCTGCAGGTGTAAAGGCCCCAGGCAGTACACACAAGAAGTGTGACCGTCTGTCAGAGACATTTTCTGACAGCATGAGTCACACTTCTTGAAGCCTGAGACCTTTACTTCTTTTGACATGGTATGCCAACACAAAAAAACACACACACACACACAGTTAATAATAAAGGGGGAAAACTGACTAAGACACACAGACTTCCTGACAGAAAAATAATGGAAGGGAGGCTTAAGGCCTGAAGGGAGGAAAACTATCCCTAATACAAATTAGACAGGTAATGTAGGGCAAGATAGATAGGTACTAGTTTACTCTAACTATTAAGAAAAGGAAATAAGGAAAATGGAAATTTTCCTGACTGACTTTTAGTACAAAAATACTAAATTTTACCTGAGCTGGTAAAAGGAGACCTCTTCGCGAAGCGGCAAACGAGATCTGGGGTAGTCACGCCTTGCATCATGGGATATAGGGTTGCCTCGAGCTGGTAAAATTAGCTCTCGAGCTTAGCAAGTGCCAAGTCGGAGCCAAGGATCGGCTCCGAACCCATCCAGCAAGAATGAAGGCGAGTTTGACAACTTAACATCAAGAATTAACGCCATCGGGTATGCTTTTCAATCATAGTCTAAGCAATAGCTTCATCCCAGCTGAATGCAAAAAGGCCACCATTATCCCCTTGCACAAAGATGGTGATTCCAATGATCCCGGGAATTACAGACCTATTAGCCTGACTAGCCTTATTGGCAAGGCCATGGACAGAATCATCATAGACCTTATCAACAAAGATACTGGTAACCCCCAAACACTTGACCCTACTCAATTTGGTTTGTAAAAGGGAGATCATGCCTGTTAAACCTCATGGACTACTTCGAGACAGTCACCAATCCCCCTGATGAGGGGAAATCTGTGCATACAGCCTACCTAGATTTAGCCAAGGCCTTTGACACTATCGCCCACTCAGGCATAATTGACAAACTCACCCAGATAGGTATCAACCTGTATATCATTAGATGGGTCACTAACTGGCTCACTGATAGAACCCATATAGTCAAAATAGGGGAATCCACCTCAAACACCAGACCTGTAACCAGTGGTGTTACACAGGGATCAGTCCTGGGACTTCTACTGCTGGAATCTATTTCTCAAAAGTGCAAGTTAAAACTAAAGGTCTGTGGCTGACAAAGTTTGCTGATGACTGCAAACTGGGAGCATTCATAGAATCTACAAATGATGTCAACATCCTACAAGAGGGTCTTACACAAACAAATGATTGATGTTAAAGTCATGGCCTTGAAGTCAATGCAGAAAAATGCATCATCATCCCTTTCTGTACGAGTGATGTTCCTGATAAATACCACCTCAATAACACCCTAAGTACGCACTCCATGATGAGAGATCTGGGCAGACAGGTTGACAGCAACCTTACCTATGATCACCTTGTCTCTTCAGTGGTAAGAAGGGCATTCTATATTGCTCATCTCATAAGAAAGAGCACTGCCTCCAGAAAATAAAGTTATAACCTCTCTGTACGCTTCCCTTATCAGGCCAATAATTGAGTACAATGCCCCTTTTGGTATGCACCTTTCCAAGACCCTGCATCAAATGGAGAGATCACAAAGGTTTCTCACAAGAAAAATTCAAGGTCTTCAGCATCTGCCCTATGAGGATCGTCTGAAATCACTGTCACTTTATTCTGTTTCATACAGACTACTCAGAGGCGATCTCTGCCTTGTATATAAGGCAATCTCTGACCCTGCATTGTTGGAAATCCTGTATATCTGCAAGTCAAATGGTACACGGGTCACTCGCTCTAATGGCCTTAACCTGGTATGTGACAATTAATAGAACCTGCTGGAGGGACAGATTTGTCTCCCAGAGATTACCATACCTTTGGAACAGACTCCCGCTCCATGTCAAGCAGAGCACCTCATTGGCCCCCTTCAAATGCAATCTGGATGACTGGGTGGGTAACCGTAAATTCATTGTTATATGGGGGGGGGGTATCATTACTATTCTATGATATGCTGGCTGCAATTATGTGTTTTTTAAGCACTCCTATTTAAATGTATTTTTTACTTTATGATAGTAGCACTGAGGAAGGGTAAAACTTGGCGAGGCTTCTAAGGGCTCTAGAGTAATTGGCCTAGTAACCTCCTAATAACCTATGCTCATATGGGAACTCACTGGCCTACCACGCCACAACATTGATTGCGTCAGAGATGCCACTGTTTCCTATTCCTTCCCTTGCTGTGCAACTCCATCTGAACTTTTGTATTGGTTTCCTGCTGAAGGCTCTATATCTTCATATGGCAATGGGTTTCTCCTTAATTTGGTGACTTTTTTTTTTTTTTTTAATTTCTCCAAGTCTTTTGAGTTTCTAATACCATGACGGGAATGGACCACATTCCCAAGACAAAGTATGATTAAAGTTCATGAAATTAGTATTGTTTCAATCTTTGATATTTGTCAGACGTGATCTTCAAAGCACCCACAATGTGCCCAATAATGACTCCTCCTGCAATTTGTATAGAGTTACGTGTATCGGTAACATATCTAAGTACAACTGCAAATTCTTTTTTATAGGAGTCATTGTTCCTACTACTATTGGAATTGTCTACTTATCTTCCTTCCACATTGCCCTTGTTTCTGCCTGCAAATTCTGGTATTTTATGACACTGTCTCTCTCTGAACATAAGACACTATAGTCAATGTGTGTAGCAATTTCAATGATCAATGCTACTTTTGTCTTCTTTTCATGGACTACTATATCTGGTTTTCTTGCACCTATTTTTTTGAGCTGTTACTAATGGGTGATCCCATGTGATATAAACCATCATTTTGTATAATGCTTTGTTTTTCATGTTTCCAGTGCTTTACAGCTACTTCAATTTTATAATGTTTGGACAATCCCCAATGAAACAGGCTTGCCATATTATTATGCCTTTCAGTATACAGTTCTTCTGCCATTACTGTATCACAACTGGCAACAAGATGTGTGACTGTTTCTAGTTCTGTTTTACAAAACCTACATTTGTCGGTTTCCACATGTTCAAAGGACTTTGTAAACCAACATGTATGTAGTCCACTATCTTAAGCCGCCAATATTAACCTTTTGTCTTTTGGTTTAAATTCACTTCTCCTTAACCATTCATGCTTTCGATCCTGATCAACAATGAGCGTGTTCTAAAAGTTTTCTATACCTGCAACAATATTCATACATTTTCCACATTTCTTGTCCTCTCATCTGATCCTTCACCTTATATTCTTTCTTTTGTTTTCTGGCGTATTCAGTTAATGACTGATTTTTATCTACTTCTGTTTGATTTCCATTCCCGCTTGACGCAGATATGCTTCTGCTAAACTAAGCAGGGAAGTCATCTTGGACTTATTATTGGGGAGTCAGTTTTACAGTATAAGAAAACAGATGGTATCTTATACCAATATTTTTGCCAATGGAATTCTGTTTGGCTTCCTTCTGAACTTTATTTAATTGAGTGTGTTGGCCTATAGAGATGATGTACCATTTGCAGTCAGTCATAGGTAAACAAGTATTCTAACCAATTTTGGGTGGGCTCCACTTTGAACCAGACTTTCTATTACTACAGCTGGCAGGCAATAACTGGAGGAGGCATTCACCTTCCCCTTTTAAGAATTATCTATTGACCACCCATTTGAGTGCCTTCCTGTTACTGCTGACTTCATGTGCACAGTGTGACATGTACTCTGAGAATCTTATGCTGCTCCCTTCCTCTGACCTGCCACGTATAATGAATAAAAGTGCATCTTTAGTGTTTAAATTGTGTGTTAGAGGTGCAGTTGTGATCTTTGGAATGATGGCTTCAGATCTGGGGAAAGTGACAAGAACATCTCTTATAAGGAACAGACAGAATGTGACTGCAGTCTTGCTGATCTTGCTGATGTTGGCCTTAACCAAGAGAAGAGAGGAATGGCCACACTGTAGAAAACGTATCCAGCAAGCAGTCAGGCAGAACAGGAAAATGGCTTGAAGCAGCTCATCAGGAATGATCGTCATGAATTTCTGAAAGTTCAGTATGAAATTGTGATGATGTTCCAGCAAAGAGTCGTGGATTTGCAAAATGAATCCACAGAACTAGGCAGTAAAATAATCTAAAATGAACCAAGTTGTCTAGTTTGGAAGATAAGGCAACTTGGACACATTTGAAATGGAGTGAGATTTTAAAGAGTGGATGGATTTAAGTGTTTGGAGGTTGTGACGTGAGGATGCAATGGAGATTTTACAAGATATTGTTTAGTACTGAAAGGGCCTACACATAGTCAACATCACTGCTTGAAAAATGTGTGGTCAAACAGTGCTTTTGGTTCATTTTGGGAGTTCATACAAGCAGCAGCTGATCATGTCACTATTATGGGGGCCTGGCAAGAAGACAATAGTTAACAGAAGATCGGTGCTTCTAGTAGACTACTATGCAGCAGCAGGTACAGACCTTGACTACCATAAGTATTATCAATGATGGATAGAACTTAGCATTTCCAAAAATTGTGTTTTATCTAACATGTATGCAATGGCTTGCCTCATCTCAATTAGTTATAGGCAATCTACAAACACTGCTGCAATCAGACTATGTGAGAAAGGAATCTATAGCTATGGGGCATGTAATAGGGAAACCAGTCTTGGACATTATGAACATTGTTAAAATGGAAGAAGAATGGCAGCAGGATTCCCACCACGGAAAATGTCAATCTGTGTTAATGTATACAATGGGAAGCATGCAGTGAGAATGGAAATGCCACTTTAATGGACATGGAATAGAAGCAAAATGCTGGTTAAGGTGGTCAAGTGATCTCTACTGTGTTACAGGAAGGGCTGCATCTCTACTGTGTTACAGGAAGGGCTGCACTATGAAGGCTATGTTTATTTTTTTTCTTTTTCACAATGTTGTTGCTATATGAAATGCAGCTAAGAATTAAATAAGGGATTCTTTTAACAAGGACCCCCATTACTGCATAAATTATTTCTTTTGATATTTTTCTTTTGTGTGAGAACGTGTGTGTGTGCATGCAAGCATGTGTGTCTGAGATCACCTAATAGTCAACACTGAACTGGACGGTAGTTTTTAATAATTTTGCACTTATTATTTTATTTAACATTTGTTAATTGGGAAAGTCCAACTTGGAACAAAGCCAATTTTCAGCAGCGGCCCGGGGAGAAATGCTCAAGACACATCTTTGTAATGTGGGAGGAAACAGGAGCACCCAGAGGAAGCCCATACAAATGCAGGGAGGACATGCAGACTCCACATAGAAGGCACCCCAGCGGTGAATCGAACCAGAAAACCTCTTGCTGTAAGGCGAAAATGCTACCACTGCACCACTGCGCCATCCAATGAGAAAGGAGTGTTTTAAGCAACAGTGGCTTAGAATATTCCGTTAGGAATTACATATATTACATGCACAACATTAATACTATAGTGAATCTGTTTTACTACAGATTTACTGTGATCTGAATAAATAACTTTTCAAAAGGCATGGTTAAAACTAATTTTGTATAGTAAAGGTTTCAAAATGTTATGTTCATGTTTAGTCCTAAATGAGTGCAGCTTACAAGGCTTTGTGAAAGAATGTTCTGGGTGATACAAATTTCAAAATGTTACATTCATTTTCAAATATCAGAGTTTAATAGATTATACATATTTCAAAGAGGATTATTATTATTATTATGGACAAGTTTGCGTTAACCCATTCTAAACTACTGAGTGCAACAATACCTCTGTTAATGAGGGAATGTCTAAATATTCTAATCTCTGCATTTGATTTTGGATTGAAGTTATTCACTTAAGGTGTGGTTACCTATATATTTTTAATCTTTTTCTTATATTACATATTGTTTTGTTTCAATTTTTTGTTCTTTTGGAGGTTTACAAGGTCTTGGATAGGGTCATTTAGAAAAAAATTCTTTTGCAGTGAATAACATCCAGCAACTTAGTGGGAGGAGCTGAGAAATAGCATTACTCATTTAACTACAAACATTTAGTGGCATCTTTGCTTAGATGTGGTGTTTGTTTGACTTAATGTTCTCTGCATTTGTTTTTTTCCCCAAACACCTGCTTTTTACTTTGAAACTTTGTGGCTTTTCAATTGCCCACCCATACTATAAATCTGATTTAGGACACGCTTCCCTGTCTCATCTCATTATCTCATTCTACTGAGGACAGACAGCTCAGCTTGGAAGGCCCTCCCCTTAATGTCTTAAACTTAAATTATATTCTATTTTCTACCTTACACTTACTAAAAAAATACACTTTATTCAGCTACTTTTACTGTATTTGTGCTTCTTCCTACTTTATTTAGCTTTTGACTCACAAAGTGTTCTGTTGCATTTAATCTGCTGCATTTAACACTGCTTGTCAGCAGCCTGATTATATTGTAACTGTTATTCTAAGCCTCCTAGTTTTGATTTAAGCATTTGGGCTCCAAACCAGTTATTTTACATTAGGGAGGTTTGTGGTCTATACTCCTGTGGCAAGAAATGATAGCCTATGCCCTTCTAAGCTGGGAAATGCTGGCCAAAGGCTTATTGTGTCTTAGTTCTGGGTTAAGCACTTGGGCTCCAAGCCAGTTATTTTATATTAGGAAGGTTTGTGGTCTATACTCTTGTGGCATTACTGTCTAGACAGTTTCTTTTTTAACTTTTTTTTAACCTAGAACATCTAGTTTGCTTAATGCTGAGGGTTGCTCATCAAGTTCCTTGTCTAACTGACTTATGCGATATTTAAATGTCCCTCACTCCTCCCTAGTAAATCAGTCAGTAGCCATGGATATGCACTTCCCGACTCTCTCTGTGATTAGTCTGGTTGAGATGGACATTCTGAGGCATTGCAGCAATTGTCTTATGTACACTGACAGCCCACTTATTCTTAATAAAACAAATAAAGCATGTGAAAGGTGTAAATACAGTTTTAACACTGGAGGCAAAATGCTCTCATACAACTAAAACTAATCCTATAGAGGTTGCCAGAAACACTTGCACCATACCTACTGCACAGGGTAAAGATCCTACACATAACTGCTTATGCTGAGGCACTTACCGGTAACCTTCCTAAGGCAGTAAGGCCTCCTGCACATAATAATCGAAGAAAAGGTCCTCATCCAACATGTAAACACTCCATTAAAACAGCACCCACAGCCACACATTTTCAGAGGTGGCCCAGGGAGAAAAGCTCCAAGTGTACATAGCAAGTGTAAATACAGTGAATTATCACAAAATTTAAATTTAACAATATATACACACAGGTACATGTTTTATTCACATACACACAGGATGGGTTGGAAGTTATATCTGAGAAATAAATAGTTAGTGATTTCATCTTGAAAAAGACGGCAACGCAAACATTAAGGTAGTTGATACACATGGTATAATCTTAACTTTAAATCTTTCAGTAGGTGAGAGATATACAAAATTCTAAGCAGTTAGAGGATCAGAGATTTATTCTTGTAATGAGGTTCTCATTTATAGATTATGTTTGAGTGGGGGTTAGTCAGGGTTAGTACAGGGACAAAGCCAATGCATTTTTAGGTCTTTCCTAAGGGATTTTTTGAATTGGGATAAGGAGGGGTTAGTGGTGAATTCATCAGGAAGAAGGTTCCATTTTTTTCCGGCAGAGTTGGAGAATAGTGATTCACCAGCTGAATTGTTGGTTTTAACAGTTTGTATTAGCATTTTGTTGGAAGACCGAAGGGCCTTAAGGTTACTGTAGGGGATGATAATATTTTTCAGTATGGGTGTAGTGTCTGGTTGGTAGAGAATTTTGTGAACTGTTAGTTGGTTATATTGTAGCTGGTAGGATAACACTAGCCAGTCTAACAATTGAAGGTTAAGACAGTGATGGGTTCTATAAGCCGATTCTGTGGCAAATCTGGCAATATTATTGTAGCAGCTAGTAAATTTGAGGTTTGATTTGCTTAGTTTTGCGAAGATGGGTGAGGCATAAAGAAGGGTTGATAGCAGATGTGTACAGACAATAACAGTTCTAGCAGATGGGGTTGGGAATTGTTTAATCCTGTATAAAGAGCCTAGTTTTTTGTTAACTGTTTTAATAGTTTTGCCTATGTGAGCATCAAACTTAAAGTTGTTGTCCATGATTACTCCCAGTAGTTTAGTACTAGGTTCTGGGGAAATTATGGTGCCAATGTTAGATGTTATGGTGAGAGGTGGTGAGGGGTTCTTTCGAGTAGGGGAGAAGAGTAATAGTTTGGTTTTGTTTGGGTATAATAGTAGTCTGCGACCAGTGAGCCAGTTCTCTACTTTGCTGAAATTGATTTGGGATAAAGATTATATAGCTGTAGGGGAGGGGGCAGAGCAGATTAGGGTGGTCATCTGCATACTGAATACAAGTTGCATCTGGGATGACTTTATGTAGGTCATTAATGAATATGGAGAATAAGAGGGGACCTAATATAGATTCTTGTGGGACTCCAAGGGTGACTGGTAAAAGGGATGATAGGTTATCCTTCCATAGTACAGCTTGTTGTCTGCCACTTAGGTAACAATGAAACCAGTTAATTGCTAGGTTATCTATGGAGAGTGATTTTAGTGTGTCTATGAGTAGCTGGTGGTTTACCATATCGAATGCCCTGGATAGGTCTAGGAAGAGGGCTGAGGAGAGCTTGTTGTCATTACGGTTTTGATTTATTGTATGAGAGAAGGAGAGAAGGGCTGAGGTTATACTATGGCAAGGCCTAAATCCATGCTGGGAGGGGGCTAGGAGAGAATTTTGATTCAGATAGGCAAGAAATTGCTTATGGATACATTTTTCCATTATTTTAGCCAAGGGAAACGGAATGTCTATAGGCCTATAATTTGAAAGTTCAGTGCAATTTCTCTCTTTATGAAGAGGAATAATGTGGGAGATTTTCCAGATGGAGGGGATATAAGCTTCGAGAATAGTTCTATTCATTAAAATTGAAATGGGATATGCTATTCCATGAGCAGCTTTTTGGAGTTACTATGCAGGTAGTAGGTCTGCTGAAAGGGTGGTGGGTTTCAGTTTCTTAAGTAGGGACTTAATAAAAGATGTTGGTACTGGATCAAGCTTGAAGGGGATATTATTATCAGGTGTGGGATTGGTGGTACTTGGGGTATTGGGAGATAAAGTGAATCCAAAAAATCCAAAAATACTGTACACCACGACTAGCTGACTCAGCCAAATAATCCACAAAGCAAAACTTTTATTCGATGCTAAACAAAACTTTTAAAACACAATAGATCGTCAAAGTGTAGATACGAATTAGAAAATGAAGCTTTTCTGTAAATTGTTGATTGGAAACCACGTGCTTCAAGATTCTTACCTAAAAAAACATCCAAATAATTCACACTGTCCTCACTAAGATTGTGAGTGAATCTTAAGAAGTGGGTTGTGTCATTAATGTAAGAAAAAAATTCATTGAATTCTTGTAAAGTACCATCCCAAAACATACAAATATCATCCAGGAAACGCTGGTAATGTACTATGTTTTTTGCCCAAGGTGAAATGAAAATATATTTCTTTTCCCCCATATGCAGAACAATGTTGGCATATGCCGATGCACAAGGGGTACCCATCGCTACCCCTTTCTTTTTTTTGAACAATTCTCCATTAAAAAATATGTAATTATTGTTCAAAATGATCTCCATAAATTCCACTAAAAGCCTTACAACGTTGGCACTGAAATCAGATGTAGTTACTAAAAATTTGTTAAACAAATCTAGACCCTCCACATGTGGGATGCTTGGGAAAAGCTCCACTATGTCAATAGTCACCAAATATTTAGTCTTCTCATAGAATTCTTTTTGGATACTTTTCAAAAATTCCCAAGAGTCCTTACATATGTAATTCAAGGATCTAACTACTTTTTTCAAAGAAATGCCAATGAATTTACCCAAGGGCTCTGTAATACTACCTCCCCCAGCCACAATAGGTCTGAATTTTAGGGGGTTTAGCCCTTTGTGCACCTTGGGAATACCAAATATTGTGGGGGTTACAGGTTTGTTAACAACCAGAAAATTAAATAGTTTTTCGTTAATAGCCCCTTGCATTAAATGATAGTGTAGTATAAAATTGATCTTCGAATAAGCAACGTTCACTTCATTTATGGAGCTTATGGTATGTTGTTCTGCATCCTGTAAAATATCATGCATAGCAGCTTCATAGTTACATTTGTACATTAATACAACCCCCCCCCCCCTTTATCTGGCTTCATGATTCTTACTTTGTCAGATTTTAAAGAATTCATTAATTGCCAGCATTCTGGGGACAGGTTTTGAACCTTTGAATCATGAGAGTGAATCTGACTCCTTATATCTCCTTCAACTAACTCCTCAAAGATTTTTAACACTGGGTGCATGGGTGGGTTGAATGTACTTGCTCTCGAGAACAAGTCTTGCACATGTTCTTGTCCTTTAAACCAAACATTCAAGTTTAACTTCCTGGTAAAAAGCTTCAATTCTAAAATTGTTTTAGTAACGTCCATTGGACGCGTAGGAACAAATTGGAACCCTTTAGTAAACAAGTCAAAGTACACATTGCTAACCTGCATGTCAGTGTAGTTGTATATTGAAAAGTTGTTCTTGGAGACTACTGTATAAGGAATACTAGGTGAATCAAAAAAATTAGTTTCTAAAATATCAGGTTCACACATATTGTTGTGTGCTATCTCTGCTGTTTGCCCCAACCCTGTTGCTGGTATAATGGGAGATAGCTTGCTGACTAGGGATTGCACGGTTTCTATAAAGAAAGTGTTAAAGGTGTTAGCAACAATTTTAGGAGGCTGTTGGAGGGTAGTTAGCGGTAGCTGATTGACCTGGGTGGAGAAGTTTATCTATGCCTGACCAGAATTTTTGTGGTTGGTTTTGGTGCTTTTGTTGCAGATTGCAGTAGTATATATTTTTATCTAGCATAATAGACTTCTTAGTATAATTTCTCAACTCTTTATATATTAGGTGGTCTTTTGGGGATTTAGTGGCTCTCCAGGAGGTCCACGCTTTGTTTCTGCTGATAATTGTTTGTCTTGCATCATTGGACAGCCATGGTGCAACTTTGTTATTGGTTTTAACAGTACGTTTGGCAGCATGGTTATCCAGGATAGCAAGAAATGTAGAGTTAAATAATGAGACCGCTTCATCTAGTGGAAGTAGTCTTAGGATGGACCAGTCACATGAGTTAAGTTCATTCTGGAATTTAGTCTGAATAAAGTTTTTACTACTTCTAATGGTTTTAAAGGTAGATTGTTGAGGGATGTCATTTATTTTTCTAATTATATAGGTGAGGAAGTGATCACTAAAGTCCTCAGGTAGAGTTGCCTGTAATACATATATCAGATAGGTTGTTTATTAATATCCAGTCTAAGATACTTTCCTTATTATTAGGCTTATTGATTCTGGTAGGTGAAGGTGATATCCAGGAGAAGCCATGCATGGGTGGAGGGGTAGTCTGAAGAGCAAGTTTTCCAGTTGATATTAATGTCCCCAAGAATAATAGTTTCCTGGGGGCAGTTAGTGGACAGCCATTGGAGGATACCCTCCAAGGTATTTGTGCTGTCACCTGGGGGAATATAGATACATACAATGTTTATAGATTTGTGCTTGTTGATTTGAACCTTTGTGATGAGTATTTCTGCATTGTTAGTAACCAAGGCATTTGGAGTACTAGTTTTGGATACTTCCAAAGTGGATTTATACAAGATGGCTACCCCCCCTCCTTTCTTAGAGATGCGATCGAGTCTTAATATATTGTGCCATGGGGGTATAAAGTACAGTTGTGTACACGTACCATAAACATAGATGTTAGAGTGTATTCACTGTTACAGTCATTACATTTGGGTTATCTGCTTGCAGGTAGCTCTCAGTCAGCCTGATTAACAAAGTCTTGGGTCCTGAGTCAGTTGATGTCCCTTCTTCCATGAAGTCAGGTCGTCAGGGGTATAAAACATGCAGCCAAACATTACATCAGTTTTGCTTGCCCCAGATGTCAGGTGCCCCCCAATGGGAAGCAATTAAATATAAAAGTACAATGATATACCTCCAATAAAAAAGCAAACACACCAAAAAGGCTTTTAAGCATAGTAAAGAAAGTAGAGATATAGCCAAAAGAAGTTAGGGGGCTGGAGGGAGGGTAACCAGGTCTGCAACAGTGAATACACTCTAACATCTACATTTATGGTAAGTGTACACAACTGTACTATGTTCTTCATATTTAACTGTTGCATTCATTACATTGGGTAGATTCCCAAAGCTATGGTTGGGAGGAGGACTTTAGATAGCATTAGGACCAACTATAAGGCTCTGTAAGACTGCAGTGGCAAAGCCAGCTCTGGATTTAAAGAAGATTGGCAAATGATAATGCTTGGTGAAAGTATGTACAGAACTCCAGGTAGCAGCTTCTAGGATGTCCTTGGTAGGGACACCTCTGAAAAAGGCTGTAGAGGTAGATGCAGCCCTGGTGTAGTGAGGTCTGATCACCTGGGGATAGGTTTTCCATGGTGCTGATAGCAGAAATGAATGCAATGGCCTATCCATTTAGAAATGGTTTGCTTTGAAATAGCCTTCCCCTCTGCCCCTGCAGCAAATGCCACCAGCAGTTGTTCAGATTTCCTTTGAGGTTTAGTCCTGTCCAAGTAGAATCTAAGTTGTCTGTGCACTTCTAAGGAATGCAGTATCCGTTCCCCTTTGTTCTGTGGATTGGGAAAGAAGTTTGGCAAATGAATGGACTGATTAAGAGCCACACTGGATACCACCTTGGGCATGAAGGATGGATTGGTTTTGAGGGACACCCTGTCCGCATGAAAGGATGAAAGGCTCCACTGCCATAAGGGCCTGTAATTCAGATACCCTTCTAGCTG
The DNA here is from genome assembly GCF_019279795.1 of Protopterus annectens. Classification (NCBI taxonomy): domain Eukaryota; kingdom Metazoa; phylum Chordata; order Ceratodontiformes; family Protopteridae; genus Protopterus; species Protopterus annectens. Next base: position 44,045,222 of record NC_056745.1, read on the forward strand.
AAGTGATTGCTAAAAGGAAAGCTCTTTTCCAAGAAATAAATTTTAAGTCTGCAGTAGCAACTGGCTCGAAAGGAGGTAGAGTGAGTTTCTCCAAAAAAAGTTAAGGTCCCAGGCTGGGGTTGGAGCTCTCCTGGGTGGTCTCAAATTTTTGACCCTCTGAGGAACTGCTTGAGCAGTGGATGAGAGAAGAGGGGTGGTTCTGTGCTATAATGAGCTGGAATGGCTGAGGCGTGGGTTTTAATGGAGGAAAAGGACAGGCCCTTGTGAAACATCTCAGTTAAGTATTGTAGAATCTGAGGTAAATTGGGCTCTGCTGTGCTCAGCTGTTGAGATTTGTTCCAGTCACAGAATCTTTTCCATTTTTCAGCATAAGATTTTCTTGTACTAGGCCTCCTTGCCTCTAAAATGATATCCATCACAGGTTTACTGAGGGATGGTAAAGGAGAGATTATGTAATTAGCCCGGCTGCAAGGTTCAGTGTTAGAAGCTGAGGGTGCAGAATCTGGTTCTCCTGCTGAGACAGCAGGGAAGGAGTCTGAGGCAGGTGCCATGGGGATAACCATGACACACTGCACAGGAGGGGGTACACCAGTGTTGGCACAGCCAGTCTGGAGCAATCAAAATCATCCTTGGTTTGCCCAGTTTGATTTTTAGTAGTACTTTGGGGAGTAGAGGCAGAGAGGGGAAGGCATTAACTGATAGTTTTTTTCCAGCTGAAGGACATAGCATCCACTTTCCAGGCTTGTTTGTGGGGAGTCGTTGTGCAAAATTTGTCCAATTGGTAGTTCTGGGGAGAGGCAAACATGTCTATATCTGGGCTCCCCCGATTGCTTGTCAACATGTTGAAAATCCTTGGTTCCAGTTTCCACTCGTGTGGGTCCATGAGGTTTCTGCCAGTGTATTTAATTTTCCTGGCAGGAATTGAACTTGTAGATGCACTTGGTAGCTCAAGGCTGTGTTCCACAATGCCATGGCTAGTCTGCAGAGGGGGTAAGAATGTGTACCCCCCTGCTTGTTTATGTACCACATAACAGTGGTGTTGTCCTTCTTTACCATTAGTTGTCCTGGAAGAATGTGGTACTTGAAGGCCGTCAGAGCATTTTGTACAGCTAACATTTCTTTTTGATTGATATGCAGGTGCATTTGACTTGGGTTCCATTTGCCCTGAATGCACTCCCCTGCCAGGTGAGCCCCCCATGCATAGTCTGATGCATCGGTTTTTAGGGTTTGGGTGGCAGGGGGTGGTGTGAAAGGTAGTCCCTTGTTTTGGTGGCAGGCCTCTGCCCACCAAAGGAACTCTAGGCGTAGGCAAAGTATGATAAGAATCATTGCTTCTAGATGCTGAGAATGTTGACACCATAGGCTTTTTAGATACCACTGTAGTTTCCTCATATGCAGTCTTGCATATGGAATTAGAAGAATGCAGGAGGCCATGAACCCCAAGGCTTGCAGTATTTGGGTTTTTGTGACCACTTGTTTGTAGTAGGTTGTCAAATGAATTTGTTTCTCTGGCGTGAGGTAAGCCATTTGGGAAGGTGTATTCAAGCTTGCTCCCAGGAATATAATTTGTTGACAGGGTACCAGGTGTGATTTCTTTTCATTTATGGTGTACGCCAGACAAGTTAGAATCCTGTGAACAAAGGCCAGATGATTCAAAAGTATGTCCTGGCTTTCTGCCTGAATTAGACAATCGTCCAGGTGCGTGTAGCCTGCTTGAAGCGTAGGTATCTTCTGCAAGATTCCCTGACTGGGATGTGCAGGTATGCTTCTTTTAAATCTAGTGTTGCCAATCAGGCATATTTGCCTAGCATAAGAAGTAACTGGTGAAGAGTCAGCATCTTGAATTTTGGAATCTCCAAAAACGTGTTTAGAGTAGACAGGTCCAGGATAGGTTGCCATGAATTCTCTTTTCTGGGTACCAGGAAAAGTCTTGAGTAGAAACCTTGTCCCTTTTCCTCTTCTGGTACAAGTTGAATAGCCCCCAATGCTTGAGAGAAAGTACTTGTTTTTGGGCCTCTGCCCACTGATTTGGGGGTAGGTCTGGCCACCCGCTTGGTGTTGGCAATGTGTGGAAGTGAAATCTGTATCCCTATTTAAAACCCATTTGTCCTGGGTAATGAGTTCCCAATTCTTTGCATGAAGAGCAATCTTTCCCCCCAAAGGGGCAGTCAGTTGATAAGTGCTTGGAATTTTAAAAGCAAGTCATTGAGACAGTTTACCATGGGGGGATTTGGGGAGTCTTATTATTCCCAGATTTAAAAGTGGAGGCCTCCCACTGCTTAGTCCTGTGTTTCCCCTGGGACTGAAACCTGGCATTTTTGCTGCGTCTAGGTTTGGCTTGAGAAGACCTGGAAGGGGCTGGAAAGGACCAATTCTTAGAGGGCCAGTGCCTACTAAATCTAGGAGGCTGAACTTGTAATAAATCTTTAACAGTTTGCATAGATTTAGCTTTATCCTCCATCTTTTTAAGAACTTCCTCAGCCTTGTTGCCAAACAGGCGGTCCTGATTTAAGGGAGCAACCAACAATTTAGCTTTAACATAATCAGGCAAGGATTGCTCCTTAAGCCAAGCATGCCTTCTGAGCACAGACCCAGTAACAGCAGCCCTGCATGAGGCCTTTAATGAATCAAAACCACACTGCAAAGTATGTTTTCCAACTTGTTCAGCAGAATGCATTAAATCCTGTGATTCTTTATTTTCCACACAGTCAGGAATCAACATCATTTTCTGTTTAAGCAGTCCAATAACATGTTGCTGATACTTTAACATATGAAACTGGTAGTTTAAAGCCCTAATGGCGAAGGTTGCAGAAGTGTAAACCTTCTTACCCCATCTGTCCAGCGCCCTGGAGTTTCTATCAGAAGGGGTAGGGTTTTTTGCAGTAGAAGCCTTAATGCCCTTGGGCCCCTGTGAAATAGTCTCTGGATCTGCAATAGGATTTTTAAAAAGAAACTTGCGGGACTCAGGGACCCTGTAGTATGTCAGGTTTTCTGGGAGCAAGAGGCAAGGAATCAGGGGCCAAACTAGATTCCAAAAAAGCATCATCAACAATGTCTAGTACAGGAGGAATAGCTAAAGGCCTATGCTGAGGTAGGAGAAGGAAATCCCTAAGCCTCTTTTTTGAAACAGAAAAATCCTGGCTTTCCCAGTGGAAATGCTCCCTCAGAGTATGTAAGGTTTCCCCCAAAAGAAAAATACTCAGGAGGGGAAGCAGAGGGATCAGAATCTTCATAAGTAGATAAGGGCAAATCCAGATCATCAGAAGAATCAGAAAAAATAGAATCCTGATCGGAAGATTCATAATCAACTTCAGTCCTAGGCCTCTTAGAAGGGGGGGGGGGGTGGTTGGCTACCCCTGATTAGAGTTATTAGATCTTCAGCCATTTTTATCATTTGTTTTTTAGACATAGAGGTCTGAACATGTGGTCTGGGCGTTGTTTTTTTAGGCATGGTTCCAGATTTAGGCCTAAGTAAAGGAGGAGGCGTTGGTTTAATATGCAAGTCCGTAGGCCTGAAAACACCCTCAGAAGCTGGTGCCTGCACAGCGGCTCCGGACCCATCCAAGGTAGAGACATCCGCGGGTTCCATAGTTGAAGCATCTCGTGGCATACCAGACTCCGAATGGGTCTCAGTAGAGGCCTGCGAATCAGAAGTAGCGGGTATCAGAGGCTGCAAAAGTGCCTCGCTGAGTACCGGTGAACTGGTGACTGGCTTAGGAGAAGCATCGTCGGCAGTTTTGGACCTCGGTGGCCTGTCTCTGTCTTTATCTTTGCATTTTTTTGGAATCCCGGTAATCGGATGGCTAACCGACGACATTTCTGGATAATTAAACTGAGAACCGAAATATTTAGAGGTGAAAATATACAGACGACGGGTAGTGCGCTGATTAAATAAAGCACAAAACTGACAGTAAGGTACATCGTGGTTAGGGCCTAGGCAAAGAATACAGTACGGATGAAAATCTTTATGAGGTATTTGCTTCCAACAAGTAATGCAATTATTAACTTTTACTGACATCGGAAGGAGCAAGAAAAAGTTTCCCCAACGGGGTACTTAGGTTTAGTTGAAGACTTTGGTTCTGAAACTCGAAAATGAAAATTTGAGGAGTCGGCCGACCTGCACTTGTGAACTGCTTCTGCTTCAGGCACAGCACGGCAAGAAAGATTGATGTAATGGTGTCAGATGCATGTTTTATACCCCTGACAACCTGATGTCATGGAAGAAGGGACAGCAACCGACGCAGGACCCAAGACTTTGTTAATCAGGCCGACTGAGGGCTACCTGCAAGCAGATAACCCAAATGTAATGACTGCAACAGTGAAACACAAAGAACATCCTCATTATCAATGGTAGTAGGTTTGAGCCAGGTTTCGGAAAAGCATAATACATCAGGGGAGTGGACATCCAGGAGGGCATGTAAATACTGAATTTTCTTGTTTATACTTCTAATTTTTAGGTGAAACACTAGGAGTGAGTTGGAGGCATTATTTCAGTTTCGTAGGCTAGTAAGGCTGTTATTTGTGGGGCTGATAGTAACAGGTGTGGTTGGGCCTGGGTTAGGGTGGATGTCACCATCCGCTATGAGGTTAGATAGTAATCTAATAGCAAGTTGCTGGAGTTTTAATAAGAGTTTGTGGTAGTTTTTAGTTCTGGGGTTAATATATGAGGCACGAGTGGGATGTTGAGGTTTCACATTAGAGGAGTTATATGAAAGGTGGGGTAGTAGTTGGTTAGAATTATGTGCTAGATTAGTAGTAATGGTAGCGTATCTAGGGTAGTGAGTGCCAGGGAGGTGCTGGTATTCATAGGCTGTGAGAAGATAGAGAATTATAAGTGGGGGGGGGGGTATTAGGCAGTAAACAGGTTTTGATTTTGGAGGTGTGTATAAAAGTATGTGGAGGCATTGTAGGGCTGATTAAGTAATGTTTGTTCAAAAAAGAGTTAGGGTCTTAATAATTAGCTTCAAGTGAGAGACTGGAGAGAGTCTGAGTATAATACTCTATTCAGTGCCTTTACTGCTTAGCCCTTAAGGCAAATCAGAGCACATCCAAATGTCATGGTAACTGGTGATTCTATAGTGAGGCCCACCGACGTCCCCTTCACCAGACTGAGTAGTGAGACAGTCACGGTTAGCTGCCTTTCCTGGGCTAGGATCCATCAAGTCATGCAGACACTCGGGTCATTGAACCATAGGTACCAGTAGGGCTCTGTTATAGTCCATGCTGGTGTTAATGACCTGACACATACCTCCCTTGACTAAAAGAAGCGATACATTATGAAACTTGATGATTATATGTCTCAGGCAGGTACGAGCATACTAACATCTCCAGGAATTATGCCATGTTACCAACAGAAAATGCTCGATTTTGACAACTGGCTTAGCTTCTGGTGTTGATCTAAGGGGGTAGAATATTTGATGGCCTGGAAGGACATAGTTGACAGACCATCCTGCTTTATGAAGGATGGTCTTATCCCCTCTAGGCTTTTGGATATTTGCAAAGACATTTACCAGCCCCATAGTGCCTTTTTTAGACAATGCAAAACTGATAAACAAACAGACTTAACTGAACCTATGAAGGAATATCTGAAGGTGGTACTGCTAAATGCTAGGTGTCCTAACACAGAAAATCCACTCCCTGCAAGCCTTTCTCTCCCTGGAGAGTGTAGACATCTGTGTAGTAATGGAGACATGGTTTAAAGGTGTGGTAAGTGCACCTGCAATGCAAGGTTATAATGCCTTTCACAGCTTTAGACTAGCTACTGCACAGGAGGGAATTAAATGTGGAAGAGTATCAGTCTACAGCAAAACCAACCTCACATCCAGACTAGTTAAATATATAAGCCACTGGATCTCATACATGTGCAACTCACCATAAACAGTGTTTCATACTATATACTTGCAGCGTACAGGTCCCCCTCCATGTCCCAGGAAACCCATACTACCCGACTCAATGTACTAGAGTCTCTCATCATTCAACCCAATATGATATTCATGGGGATCTCAACTACCCCTCTACAAAATGGGAATCCTATATCATTTCTAATGCAAAAGCCCAGCGATTGCTAAACATTATTAATACCAACATTCTGGAACAGTCGGTCCATTCTCCTACTAGGGGTACAAACTTCCTTGACCTTGTATTCAAGAACATAGTGGGGGGTGATGTTCCTCACCCAATGTAATGTCTTTGCTCATCAGATCTGAGCATAAGGCAGTATTACGTGAAATAAAAATTAAATCTGGGGATCCAGAGAAACCAAAATTTTAGGAACTATGGCAAGGCTAACCTCTCTCTACTAAGAGACACCCTGACTAAATTCCAAGCCCCCTAAAACCCGGTAAACGCCATAGCATATGCTGAGCTATTTACAAAATCTCTGTACAGCCATAATGATAGCTATATAGAGCAAGTTATATCCACTCGTATTAAGAATAAGACAAACTCAAAAGACAGCCACTCTGGTGGAATCATAATATCAGTTATACAACAAAAGAAGAAAAGTCTTGAACAAGAGTAGGAGGAACAAAGCCATACATACCAAAAGCTTTCTGACCAATCTAAACAGGCAGCTAAGAGGGTTAATTAATAATTCAAAGGCTAAAGCTGAAGTAAAAAAATAGCTTCTCAAGCAAAGGACAACCACAAAGCTTTGTACAGCTATGTCTCTAATCTGCATGCACAGAACTTATTGTAAACGACTGAACCAGAGGCCACTGCCAACCTTTTGGTGGAGAGGTTCACCTTAACCCCCCCCACCCCACCCAATAGTCCAAAGGAAATATTGTGTACCACATCCTCCCAACCATTACTAGGGGAACTGGTCATCTATGCACTTTCCAAGCCCAAAAACACTACTGATGGGCCCCGATAACACCCTGGTATGTTTAATAAATAGAAACAAACATGACCTCCGTAGTCCACTTGAATCACTTTTCAACTGCAGTTAGATTTTGTGCTCATGGAGTGGAAGATTTCCCTTTCCAAAAGGAGCTCCAACCACTGATTCGGGTAACTAAAGGTCCATAAGTCTTACTAGCCTCATATGTAAGGCCATGGAAAGAATCATGATCAAGATAAATGAGGACATAGGTAACCTGCAAATGCTGGACCCATCTCAGTTCAGCTTTGTTAAAGGAAGGTCATGCCTATTAAATCAAAGGGACTTTTTATGAGAGGGTCAACAAAGCACTGGATGAAGGTAAGACTGTGCACACCTTTACCTGGCCAAGGCTTTTGATATAATACCCCACATATATAGACAAGCTCACTAATTTACATATAAACCCTTTTATTACACGCTGGATAGCCAACTGACTCATTGATAGGACGCAGGAGGTCAAAACAGGGGAGGTTGCCTCCACCAAGAGACAAGTTGCTAGTGGGGTCTCCCCAGGACGGAGTACTGGGCCCATTCCTTTTTGGTATCTATTTCTCTGAAATGGAAGCAAATGCTGAAGGTTTGTGACTGACTAAGTTTGCAGATGACTGCAAGCTTGGGGTCATCATTGACCCCTGCAGACACTAACATTCTTCAGGAAGGTCTTTCTCTGACTAACAAATGGTACCAAAGCCATGGTCTTAAACTCAGTGCTAAGAAATGCATAATTGCACCTTTTGGGAAGTCAACCACCCTGGCTAATTACCATGTTCATAATATGTCCCTGAACGTTAACTCAGTAGTCAGGCATCTGGGTATGCACGTGGACGGTAGCTTTACCTTCAACCACCATGTGGCCACAGTGGTGAGGAAATCCTTTTATGTTGTGCAACTTATAAGTAAGGGCATGACATCTAGGTCCAAAGAGGTTATTATCCCACTGTACTCTGCCTTATCAGACCAATCATAGAGTTCAATGCTGTCTTTGGTACGTACCTGATAAGGCATACACAGTAACTAGAGTGATCTCAGAGGTTCCATACAAAAAGAATTCAAAGGTGTAACAAATCTGCCTTATGCAGAGCACCTTAAAGCCATTTCCCCTCCTCTCAATCTCTTACAGATTGCTGAAGGGTAATCTATTACCAGGTTTACAAGGCATCTGCAATCCCCACACTTATCAATCTCCTACATATTCATAAGTCAAAGAGTACCAGAAATACAAGGTCTAGGGACCTGAAATTTGTCTGTAACTTAAACAGAACACACTGGAAGGACAGATGTGTCCCAGAGACTGTCCCTCATATGGAACAGGTTTCCCATCCATGTGAAGCTGAGCTAATTTACTACCCAGCTTAAGCGCAACCTAGACCAGTGAATGGTAAATAGGAAATGAACACAGTGCCTCCCCCCCCCCCCCTCCGAGTCGTTAGACTAGTAACATTTTATGACTCTGAGTTCTCCCAGCACCAGTGGTTTAAGACTTCAAATAGGATTTATAATCTGGACAGGCATACCAGTTACATTGGCCTTATTTCATGACGTGTTTATTCTTACTGATTATTTGCTATGTTCCTGAATCACTTTTATTTGGGAGGCTTTGTTAAATTTAGTTTTATATGAAAAAGGTTTCAAAAAGCTCATGTTCGGGTCTGAATCAATGTGATTTAAATGGCTATGCTAAAATATTTCCACATGATGGTTTCAAAATGATATATTCATGTTCATTTAGTAGAGTTTAATAAGTTATATATAATTTCTAGTTGGTTATTAACAGCAAAATCAATTATGCGATAATCAATTCTGAACTGTAAACAAGGAAATTATAATGCCATTAATGAGTGAGTTCTCCAAGTAAGAGGAATTTAACAGACTCCATATTGGCCTGATAATCAGGATTTTTTATTATTTTACCCATTTAGTAACTAGGTAAAGTCCAGTGGAAGTAAATATCCTTTTAGAGGTGATTTGGAAACACCATCTGGTTAGGTGACTTGCTCAGTCACACGGTAGGTAAACAGAGTGGGAAGAAATCAAACCCTGTACCTTTGACTTCAGGAAGCTCCTCACTTACAGTTCAGTATAACTGCCATCCTCTGCACTATCTGACAGGCAGTGACAGAGTTGCACAATATTAGTTTTATGGTGCATTTATAATTTCTTGACTACTTTATTATGATCCTGAATCACAGTTATTCATAACTGTTATATTTATGAAATGGATATTAGTAAGGTCAAATGTTTGACAACTGTTTTTGAACTGTATATAATATTAAAATTTAAACTCTCAAAAAAGACATTCTCTAAGTCTTGGTGACTTAAGCAATTCTGTATAGAACTGATATTTATTTATTGGTATTTAATTACCAGGAAAGTCCTACTGGCTAGGAACCCATTTTCATCACAGGCCCAGGAAGAAAGCCCAAAGTAATAAACATTTTAAGAACAAGTTTAAATTAAAAAAAAAAAATACAAAACAACTGTAATTTAAATAATTATACCAAATTAGGCATGATATGAAAAAATTTATGTACTTAGCATAACAGTCCATTGTGTTGTCCATGTCGTCCTTTATTCTTACTGGTGGGGTTGGATCTGATCCATTGGATCCGTCTCGGCTTTTACATAAGGTGGAGGTTCTCAGCTAAGCTTGTGGGCATTTTTCCCTACCCACAACACAGCTCCCTTACCACCTCAGATCTTGTTTGCCCTCAAGCAGCGACAAGATGAGTAAAGTTATGATTATTATATTAAAACAAAACATAGTTTTGGGGCTACACAGTCCTGTAATATCCAACTGAAACTACTCGGTCTCCCCTGAGAGTAGGTAGAGGGTATGGTGGGAGGGTTGTGAGAATAAAAGACGAGATGGACAACACACATGAAAGTTATGGTTAAGTACATAACATGTAATGTTGTCAATCTCGCATTTATTCTCACTGGTGGTACCACGTCCCTAGCTACCAGATTCTTGGGTGGCTCAGAGGAGAATATTCCTCAGAACCATAGTACCATAGAATGTTCTACTCTTAGAGGCCAAATCCAACTTGTAATGAGAAATAAAAGTATGTGGTTTAGCCCAAGTTGCTGCAGCAGAGATACTGTCCAGAGGTAATCTAGCCTGGAAAGCTGAAAAAGTGGCCAATGTTCTGGTGGAATGAGCCTTGATAGGATTAGGTATTATCGTGTTGTTAGAATTGTATATGAAAGATATGCATTGTGAAAGCCAATTGGATAATGTTACCTTAGAGACTGGTTGGCCTTTCTTAATGGCCGAATAGGAAATTAATAGCCGATCTGACTTTGCATAGGACATCAGAAATTAGAAACAGAAACGTAACGGTCTGTGACTGTCTAAGATGCAAGGTGTACTATCCTTTGTTTTGGAAATTTGGAAAGAACACTGGTAAATCAATATACTGAATGAAGCTACTCTCTGAAACTACTTTGGGAAAAAAGGAAGGATTAGTGCATAGAGAGACTCAATCCTTGTGAAAAACTACGTATGGAGACTTGGAAGGCAAGGCCTGCAATTCTGAAATTCTCCTTACTGAGGTAATAGCTACTAAAAATAGCATTTTACATACAAGATATTTAACTTCACATGTAGCAGATGGTTCAAATGGAAGAGAGATAATTTTAGTCAGTATGAAATTCAAGTCCCAAGGCAGAACTGGGTTTCTACATGGTGGTCGAATTAAAGTAGATCCTCTGAGGAATGCTTTGCATAGTCTGTTTGACATGATAGCGAAATCATTTTCTCCTATGTTAAAATTAGATAGTTGCTAACTGTACCTAACAGTAGCTGGAGCGGCTCCATCATTGAATAACTTGGCTAAGAACTCCAGGATAGAATGCAATGGAGCTGTGAAAGGGTCTGGGTGCACTTTGTTTCACTGAATCTGATTTCACTAAATTTCATTTTATCCCGACCACTTTGCTGAAAACTCAAAATTACCGAAAATTCATTTCACTGAACTGCATTTAGTGTATATGGCACTGTGTAGAGTACTATAAGGCAAGTAAAAGGTATACACCCTTTTCCCCACTGTAGTGCGCTCCTCTGAACACTCTGGGGGCTGTAGTGAGACCAAAGGGCAGAGCTCGAAAATGGAAGTGACTGGCTCCTAGCCAAAAGTTTAAGAACCTCCTGGATCAGCTGTCCATTAGAATAAGGTTGTATGCATCCTGAAGATCTATGGAGCACATCAAACTGTCTTTTTCCAGAAATTAAGCATCAATGCAGTGTCACCATCTGAAACTTGGATTTTTGGATGCATTTGTTCAGATTTCTGAGATCCAGAATTGGTCACCAGTCCCCTGTTTTCTTTGGAACTAAAAAGAATCTTGAGCAAGTTCCAGATCCTATCTGGTCTGCAGGAACTTTTTGGATGACTTTTTTCTAGTGACTTTCGAATTTCTAAGGTAGCTTGTTCCCTTTGCCTGGGTGGAATGTCTGGAATCAATTTTTTTTTTTTTACAGGAACAGGATCAAAGAAGGGAATGATGCATCTCCTGGATATTATTTTCTGCACCCATCTGTTGATAGTTATCTTTTGCCCGGTTTCTAAGTTCAGAGACAATCACCCCCCCCCCCTCAACTGCCACCAGAGGCGAGCAATCAGGCACTCCACTCAGGAGAGCTGAAAAAGCCCACCAAAGAAATATTCTTTGGAACCCTGATTGTGCGGGCCTTCTCTGCTACGAGAGCGGTGTCTACCACTGTTGTTCCCTCTCTGCCCTGGGGTAACTTTCACCCTGTGCATCACGAAAAGACCTCACCTCTGGGATTTTCTGAACCACATCTTCCCACTACCTCTCTGACCTTTGGGGAAGGGTGTAGTAGATGTGGAAAAATGTACTCCAACAGCAGACAAGGTCTTGCCTTCCTGTTCAGACCTGGTGAGCATTTTCTTCACTTTATCCCAAACAGAGAGGACCCATCAAAAGGGGCATTACTGAAGGAAGTCTTGAAGAGCTCCATGAAATCACAAAGGTGCATCCAGGCCCGTCTCCTAAGAGCAATACTTGAACCCGCAGCCCTACTCGTCCCATCTGCTGCATAACATATTAGCCTCATGGAAGAGTTTACAACTGAACTGAGGGTGGCGAGCTGAGCATTAACCTTATCTGCTACTACATCAGCTACAGCTCTTTGGAGGGAGTCTGTAAATTCTTTTAACAGGTCCCTCTGTAACCTAGTAAAGTAGATATGGTAGTTCAGAGACCAAAAGGCAAAGGTCGCTGACAAAAACACATGCTTCCTGTTTCTATCCATCATCCTAGAATCCTTATTAGGAGGATGGATAGAGAAACTGATCTCAGCTCCTTTTTGGGGGCAGTTGCCACTATCATAGCATCAACTGTTATACCCCTAGTCAAAAAGGTCTTGTCCTTTGGGGTAGTAATGTATATGTTTGGCCTTCTAGGAGTAGGGTCTATGGTATCTGGGGTCTCCCATGCCTTCCAAGAGATTAAATCCATAAGCTCGTCAGAAGGGGGAGCCACCCAAGAGGTGGAAGGGTGAGACCCGAAGACTTTCAGGTAAACTGCCTCCTCAACCAAAGGGAGGATGGACTGCCAGTCACCTCTCCGTTTTAATATTTTGAGGATATGTCCAAAGGAGACATCTTCAGGGGGTGACCACGGGGACCCTTCTGCATCACTGAGCTCAGTGTCTGATGTGATAGACTCCTCTGGGGAGACAAGGTGCTTCCTCTTGCACGTCCTCTTCCAAGGGACCTCCTCAGTGAGATAATCTGGGGAGGTTTCAGAGGGGGGTCTCCTGGTGGACATCCTGAGGCCTGGGGTCTCTGCGATCTTGTAGAAGGATTACCTGAGAGGACAAAGACAACTGGCCCAAAGAGGGAGGAAGATCCAATGTAGGTTGTGCCATCGACTTGGCAGGAGTCAGAACCCACCTCATAACCTTGAAGGCAGACTGCCCCCACTTGGAGGACTCCTCCCCCCGATCCGACAAAGAAGTCAGAGTGGAAGGCATCCGCGGAACCAGGGAAAGAAGCTCCAAAGCCAAGGTAGGAGTAGAACTCACCTGCGCCAAAGCCTTGACAGGCTAAGCCAGATCCAGAGAGATCTGAGCCAGCTCAGAGGATCCAACTGGAGAGTGTCGTCTCCTAGAGGTGCCCTGCTCTGACTGGAGGGAAATGCTCAGGGCAGATGTCTAATCCGAGAAAACCGAAGGTCCTGGAGCGGAAACAGACTCAATCTGGAGATCGGGGTCTTTCAGCTCTGAAACCAAGGGATGGATCGGAGAAAAAACAGGTACTAGAGGGGTGGATTGTGTCTGATCCTAATCCTTTGGACTTGGATCCAACAAAAGTTTGGCCTGGGCCAGAGTCGTTAATAACCTCTGCACAATCCTATCCAAGTCTTCATCAGATAAGCTCCTGGTGGACTGAGTAGATATCACTAAAGATCTGGACTTGGCTAATAATGGAGATGGGAGCCTTGAAGTCACTGGTCCCAGGGAAGGAGAATGGCTCCGATGTCAAATCTCTGTAGGCACCGAAGATGTCAGAGCTGAGGGTTCTGATTGCTCTGAGACAGTCTTGGATCTGGAATGACTGTCTGCTCTGATGATCCTGATGGAGAAGAGAGTTGAGGAGTTTTTGAACTCTGCTGCAAAGTAGTTTTTGAAGCCAAAGAAGCTCATTTTAAAGCCTTATAGGGACTTTTTCATGAGGACTCTGTAGAAATAGCCTCTGAAAAAGGGGGGTTTAATAAGCCCTTTAAAATTGATTTGTTCTTGTGCTCCAAAAGCACTCTTTGATTAAACCCATGGCATATGGAGCATGTTTCTTGGAGATGAAGAGGCCCCAAGCAATAGATGCACAAAGTGCGAGTATTGCTAAGGGGCATCTTCTTCATGCATTTCTCACACTTCTTAAAACCAAGTGGTTTCCCTTCCTGTTTTTGTGACATGGTAATGGAAAGAATAGTCAGAAGAAATTAAGGAAAGATGCGCACTCACAGCTAAGGGTGAGATAAAAATAGGCAGAGATAACATAACTTTTTTTTTTATTAATAATAATACTATTAATGGTAGTAATCACCCTCTAACGTAAACAGATGATCTAGGAAGAAGGCAGAAAGAGGGGGGAAGCATCCTCTAACAGACAACGGTTATACACCCTCTAATTTAAATGGGTGATAACAGGATAGGAAACACGCATACTGAAGCAACAGAAAGAATAATAAAAGTACAAACTAAACGATCATTTACAAAGTTGAGAAAAATAATACTTAGCCCAGAGCTAGCTAGCAGGAAACCTCTTTGCTGCGTGGCAAACGAGATCTGGGATGGTAAGTGAGCTGCATTAAGGGTAGGGAAAAATGCCCACGAGCTTAGCTGAGGACCTCAAGCTTATGTAAAGGCCGAGATGGATACGATGGATCTGATCTGACTCCACCAGTGAGAATAAAGACAAGATTGACATCACATCACTGGCTAAGAATAGATACAAGTTATAATACAATGATTTACTAGTTAGACTAATTTTAGCCAGTTTATAGAAAAATTAAATGTAAGTTAGTATAATACAAACAGGAATTGCAAGATGAAACAGGAGAAAAGCAGGCTTATAGCACATTTAGAAAGAAAGCCAGGGGAGAGAAACTGATAGAAGTGATTGATTGAGTGAAGAAGGGAAAGTGAGGAGGTGTGAGGAATGAATAGGTATTTTGTTTATATTTAGGGATTTAGTTTATCCAGTGTTGACCAAAAACAGAGCCAGCCTTTGGTGAGAAAGTCTTTTCAGAATGGTTTTGAAGGATTGGGCGGTACTGACTTGATGGATACAGAAAAAGAGATCCAGGCCTTAGCAACACGATACGAGTACAGAAAATGCCCAGCACATTTGTTAGGTTTGTGGACAGACACAAGATTTTGGTCACTGGATTGTAATGACCAACTGGGAACAATGTTGTACAGAATGTTATTCAGTTCTGGGCAAGCAGACGGATTCTGGATAATTTATAACAAAATGTGTGCAGTTAGTAATGAATCGATAAGAGTAATAACAAAATACACAGTATAAGGGACAATAGGAAGAGATGATTAGGGTAAGGAGGGAAGAAGAACTGAGTAAACGATGGAAGGATATGCAGGGTGGACATGACATTACTATTATGACTCCTGTAAGCTTACAAGGACTACAATAGCATGTTAACTGCTGTGTGATGATCTACAAGTTGACAACCCCATACATTCAAAGGCTATAACAGGTAAATGGACAACAGCATATGCCAAACTGATTTATTAATGTGTGTGTGTGTATGTATGTGTGCCTTAATTTTGTTCTTGGTATTCACAATATGTACTAGTGAGTCATGTTTATGGATTAAGTGAGAGTAAAATTTAAATATTACTGTTTTCACATCTTTTTATACAGGTGAATGGGATTTTTAAATTCCAAAAGTGTATTAATTGTGAATTATAAAGCAAACAAGCTAGTGGATTACAGAAATGGGTGATGCACTTGATGCTGAATTAGCAGCTACTGAATGTAAAGTAAGGTTAGGTGAGAAGGACGCAGGTTATTAAAGCACAACTGTAACAAACTGATGTGCCAGGATTATGTTGAAATGTTTAATCAATCATTCATTCATTCATTAATTCCATTTGCTAACTGGGGTAGAGCACTTATCCAATGGAAGTATTTCAGTCTCATCCTGGACAAATATAAATGACAGCCGACAAGCAAGTTAACAAGCAATATTATGAATTTAAAGAAAATGTTATGTGAAGATAGCAATGAACTGATAATAGTAATAATAACAAGTGCACGGTTTAAGAGACCATAGGAAAGGATGATTAGTGTTAGAAGGGTAAACAAAGGAGAGAATAAAATGGTGGAGGGACAGTGGGAATGATAGCAAAAGTAAGGGAAGGGAAGGGCACACAGAAATTAACTAAACCCAATAGATACAATGTGGAAAAGTTGTCACATATTACTATAGCGACAATGTGAGGAAGACAAAGGTGCATGACGAAGGGGAGAGTGTCAAAGTAAACTTTACTGTTGATTAGATATACACAGCAGTGCAGACATAACAATAAAAACATAGTCTGAATGACAGTAAGACTAATGCACATACAGTAATAATTAAAATATTTACAACACAATAAATTACTAGAAGATATCCAACAGTATTATACTAGTGGGTATTGCAAGACTATGACTTCACATTGTGATTGTTTAAAATATTGCAGTTCATCACATGTAGTATGATATATTCTGAGGTTCATATTGCACATGTATGGAGTGGTGACTCACTCCTCACTATTGCACATTCAGGAAGTAATAGCATAAGAGACCAGGCTAACTGTACCAGTTACTGAAGCAATTTGCCAGAGTGATTACTACAGCTGATACTTCATAGAAAGTGGCATATTGATCTAATTATTCACTCTCATGCCTGGCATTCAAGTTCATCAGCCTTATGGATAGAGGGAAGAAGCTCCTGTTCAGTCTAGATGTTTTGCAGTGTAAGCTGCTATACCACCTGCCCGAGGAAAGGTGGAAGTACATGGCATGGGCAGGCTGAGTGGGAACACTGATGCAGATCATCCATGGATAGGAGCAAGGAACCAATGACTTTTTCCGCTGTCCTCACTACCCTCAGGAGAGCCTTGCGGTCAGATGCTTTACAGTTACCATACCAAACTATGATGCTATTTGAGAGGATGCTCTTGACAGTCCCCCTGTAGAAGGCGGCTTTGAGGAGGGAGTGAGACAGGGTAACCTTCCTCAGTTTCCTTAGGAAGTGCAGATGTTGTTGTGCCTTCTTCACTGTGTGGCTAATATGAGTCGGCAAGGATAGGTCATCTGAGATGTGCATCCCAAGGAACTTGGTGTTTTTGACTCTTTCCACTGCCACCCCCTTAATTTCCAGAGGTTGATGCATCACCAGAGTCCTACTGAAGTTCGTTATTAATTCTTTGATGTTGTTTACATTTAAGGCTAGACTGTTGCTGTTGCACCAACCTATCAGGTGCTCCACTTCATCCCTGTAGGCTGTTTCCTCACCATTTCTGACAAGACACATGACAGTGGTATCATCCGCAAACTTGATAATTGTATTGGACTCATGCTTGGCCATGCAGTCGTGCATCAACAAGGTGAATAGCAGAGGACTGAGGGACACCTCTGCTCAATGTAATACTGATTGAAACGTTATTTCCCACACATACTTTTTGAGGTCTAATGATGAGAAAGTCCAGTATCCAGTTACATTGTGGGGGGTGTTGATGCCCAGCTGGATCAGCTTCGATATCAGATTCTGGGGGATGACAGCGTTAAGGAGGGAACTAAAACCAATGAGCAGCATTCTGACATAGCAACTCTTGTTCTCTAGATGTGCCAAGGTTACATGAAGTGCTATAGCTATTGCATCAGCTGTGCAGCGGTTAGATCTATAAGCAAACTGTAATATATCCAGTGTTGCAGGTACATTTGAAGAGATATGGCTCTTGATCAACCGGTAAAAACACTTCATTACTGTTGATGTAAGAGCAACTGGCTGGTAATCATTTAGGCTTGTTGGTTGGGATTTTTTGTGTAAGGGTATGATTGTCTTATTTTTGGAGCAACTTGGTAATATGGCTTGTTTCAGGGAAGTGAATATATCTGTAAGTACAGTGGACAGATGGGTAGCACACTCTCTTAGAACCCTTCCCATATTATTATCAGAACCAGCTGTTTTTCTTGGGTTTACTTACCTCAGGGTCTTCAGGACATCAGATGTTCTTAGACATAGCACCTCCTCACCCTGTGCGACAGGGAGCATGTTTGGCACAATGTTATCGTCCATTTCAAATCTGCTGCACTAGGTGTTTAGTTTGTTCAGACATTCTGTGTTGTCATCATATGGGGAGGATGCAGACCTGTAGTCGGTCAAGACTTGAATGCCGTGCCAGAGATGTCGGGAGCTTTTTTGGTCTCAGAAATGTCCCTGAATTTTACGCGTGGGGGATTAAGTGATGTGCCCAGAGGGAAAGTACCTGCAAATTGCAAATATGAGTGAGGAACAAAGGAGGAAAACAGTGGGTCAATTGTACTGTTTAAGCTACAGAGGAATATAAATTCTAATGGGCAGGGAGATGGATGCAGAGATGCTGAGTATATTAGGACATCAATTAAATTAAGAAAAATAATTACAAACCAAGATAAGCTAAACTGTATTTTTAATTGCATTATTGAATACATTTGTGTGGAAATGAGGAATATCATGGTGTTACTATACTGCAGATATATCAGCTAGAGAAGAAATGATGCAATACTGTACTATTGTTCATTATGTAAAGATGTTCCTTGTTTCATGGTTTTGATCAAGAAGTTGTTGCAAAAAATAAATAAATAAAAAGGAGGTGGACCTATTTTGCTCATCACTTAGCTTCGCGAAGTGATCACATCGCTAATCATTGTCTTTTAGAAGCATTGTTATACAAGATTATTGGTCTCGTCTCCCACTTGACCAATTTATTCTGTTCTAGTCTTTTTACCGTTATGTCTGTTTGCTAGTTTTTCTTTATTGTACTATACAATTTTCTTTCTACTAACAAAATAGTTTACTAACAATGGAGCTTTTCTCCCCTGGCCTCCATTGAAAAAAGGGTTTTATGCCCAGTCGGACTCCCCTGGGAAACAAATGTAAAATAAAATTAAATAAATAATCATTGTGTGATACTCTGGCTCCCCTTTCCTTACTGCAAAGTACAGATGGTGGAATAGTCTAGTTTGGCTGAAAAGAATGGGATAAGGTGCAAGGTAAAATCCTAAGGCATACTTAGGAGGTGGTAAAATTATTTAAGGGCAGATATAGCTGTGTGCAAAATGCTACTTCATCCCTTTCAGGATTATCAAGCATTCAGTCTCATCTGGATACATACAATATTGCAGAGATGGACTTGAGATGTGCTTGTGCTCTTGGAACAGCTCATAGAAGGCGAGAAATTCATTCCATTTGGCAAAATGATAGCTCATTTCCGTATTCCTCAACAGGATAGGATAACATTTAGTCTGGCTAGTACTTTTCTTACTTTGAAACCTCACAGTATGATTTGAGTGGTGAAACAGCTCCCCATTAAGATATGTTCTGAGAATCATTAATACAGACTTCTTCAGGTCTTCATCTACGTCTAGAATGTATAAAACACAAACTCCCTTCTGACACTTCCTCTATTCTTCTAGAGGCTGTATGACTTGCTTTTGGTCCTCCTGATAGTGACAGGCTATTCTGGGCCAAAGGGCAATGTGCATTTTCCAGTTATATTATAAAGTTTATTGGTACTACATCTATTTCTCTTTTAAAATCCCTGAGAAGGTATATCATTTTTATCACAGTGCTTCAGTTAACTGCTAGTGTTCTGAAGAAGCAAACGTAGGTTCATGAAACCATATTTTTGAGTAAATGCTGCACATTTACTCTCTTGCAGAATGAGGTTGAAATGGTCTTTTGTAAGATCTGGGACTTCAGTCTGACCAACAACAATGCAAGATTTTGTTTGGTGTCCCTGTGCCAGAAGGCATTCTTATGTCTCAGTCTCTCCTTTTAACATGGATTTTTTTACCTACCTTACAAAATGTTTTACAGGAATGTGGAAGAAAATGGAGGCGCTTGCTCCTGAGCACTGAATGAAATCTGTGAAGAACCGCTTTTAGATGGAAGCAGCATCTGCTTCACCCAGAGATAATCTATCATAATTGGCCAAATTCTGATTAAGGTACTTGGATGCTACAGACTGATTTATATATGTTATATTCTGGGATGTGACCCTAAAATTAAAAAGTTAGGTCTTACCATAATGTTCCATCTGTGTTGTCAATCTTCATCTATTCTTGACTGATGGGTTTTGGTTCTGACTCTTGGAACTGATCCGGCCATTGTAGAGCTTGCATCAGCCAAAAAAATCTCTTGAACTGCAAGTCTATCCATAATTTCCATCTCCAGATTACCTCAGCTTGAGTTTGCAAAAGACAGAAGAATAGTGTAATAAGGGTCAGAAGCCTTGCCCAAGGTAAGCCTGACAATAAGAACCCAGGACAGGGTATTATTCCACCAGAAACCTGATGGAGGGGGCTGTGGCAAGGGTCACAACAGTAGATGAAGATCGACAACACAGATAGAACATTATGGTAAGACAATTTCTTTATCTAATGTTGTCAATCTTCATCTATTCTTGACAGATGGGACAGAGTCCCCAGCTACCTTGTATCCTGGGACGCCTTATGGAAGGACATTCCTGAGCACCATAGAACAAAAAGATGCTATCCCCCTGGAGACTGTATCCAATTTGCAATGTGTAATAGGGGTATGAGGCTTAGCCCAAGTTGCAGCCACACAAATTTCTGACATGGAAGCGTTGGAGTGAAAGACAGCAGAAGTCATCACTGATCTAGTAGAATGTGTCTTGACTGGTTTTGGGAGTTTCATATTCAAGTTCTTGTAGATGAAGGATATACATTCTCTTCACCACTTGGAGAGAGCTCTTCACCACTTGGAGAGAGTTACCTCGGACACTGATCTGCCTAAAGTTACACTGGTGAAGGATATGAACAATTGATCAGATCGTCTAAACTGTTTAGGTCCCATCTAGATAGAACCGCAACTACCTGTGTACATCCAGAATGTGAAGGCAGTACTCTCTTTTGTTAGAGAGATTTGGGAAAAATACAGGTAAATCTATAGACTGATTGATATTAACATCTGAGATCACCTTAGGAAAAAAGGTTGGATTTGTCTTGAGTGACACACTGTCCTTATGGAAAATTAAGTAAGGAGCTTTAGAACAGAAGGCTTGTATAATGCGGAGACTCGTCTCATGGAAGTAACAGCTACGAGAAGTAATGTCTTCCAGGAAAGGAATTCCAAATCACTGGTAGCTGCTGGTTCAAATGGTGGTGCCATAAGTGATTGCAGCATTAGAGATCCCAAGGTGGGAGAGGATCTTTAAAAGGAGGCTTTAAATGTATTCTGCCCTTTAGGATAACTTTGTAAAGTCTGTGAGAAATCAAAGGTTGGTCTCCAAATCCAATATGAAAATTTGAAAATTGCTGCTAAAATAACTGACTGTAGAAGCAGACTCTCCTTTATTAAAGGTGGCAGCTAGAAATTCCAAAATGTTCTCTACTGGTACTGAAAAAAAGATCTAATCCGTTGTCAGAGGCGCAAACAGAAAATCTCTTCCATTTGCTTAGGTAGAGTGTTCTGCTGGACTGTATGATATGCCAACAAAATATACTGCACAGGAAAAGGTACAGCATTATGCCTAGCAACTATCGAAAGTGGAGGAACCAAGCTGTCGGCTGAGAGTCTGAAAATTGGGATAAACTAGTCCCTGGGGATGGGACAGAATATCCAGAACTGGGCCCAGAATCCATAGGCGGCAAAGGAGATGTGGCCAAAGGAAGGGAAACCATATTTGTTGAGGCCAATAAGGAGCAAAGAGGATCACTTTGCCTCTCAACCGAAATGCTTTTTTGAGAAATAATGGGAATCGGGGGAAGGGAGAAAGGCCTAGAGTAGACCCGGGAGTCAATTGTGAAGTAGAGCATCTCTGGGGGACTCCCCCTGAGGGGGAATTAGGGCAAAGTAGCTTCTGCATTTGTTGTTCAGGGGTGATACAAACAGGTCACAGCAAGGCTGGCCCCAATGAAGACAAATCTCCTTCATTACTCCAGGGTCCAGAGACCACTCATGAAGCATGAGGATGCATCTGCTCAATTTGTCCTCAATTATGCTGGAAGTCCCCGGGATGTGCCTTGCTATCAGAAAGCGGTTGGAAGATATGGCCCATTGCCACACACAAAGGGTTTCTTGACACAATGGGTAGGGCTTAGTTCCCCCGTTTGTTGATGTACCAGACTACTGACATGTTGTCTGATTAAATAGCTATCATCCCTAGAGGTAAGGCAGAATGAAACGCTTGCAATGCCAGAAGCTCTGCCCTTGACTCCATTACATTGATATGCAGGTTGGCCTCGGAGGGGGATCAAGTGCCTTGCATCGTCTTCCCTAGATAATGCCCTCCCACCCCATCTGGGAATCATCCGTGTTCACTATGGCCTTGGGCTGACAGAAGACCAAGGGATGACCTTCACGAATCTCTCATGAATGCATCCACCAAGCTACATAGTTCTTGCAACGACTGAAAATGAAAATTAAGTGGTCCATGAGGTGTTAGGATAGACCACTAGTTCGCTAGTAGCCATTGAAAAAGTCTCATGTAAAATCTTGCTAATGGAACTAAGGTGATAGCAGTTGCCATGGAGCCCAGTGCTTGTGGAATCAGTTGAGCAGGTATCTTGTTGGAGCATAGTAGTGGGTGAACTTGCATCTTTATCTTCTGCAACCTGTGAAGGGGGAGTGATGTAATGCAAGAAGTGTTGAGATGAGCTCTGATGAATTCCATTTCCTGGGTGGGGTTTAACTGAGATTTTGCAGCATTTGCTGTTATGCCCATTTGGCGGGACAAATCCAGTATGAAGTCCATGACCTGCTGAAGTAGATACCTGGAGAGAGCGGAGAAGAGCCAGTCATCTAGATAAGGAAACACTCTGAATCCATGCAGCCTCAAGTGAGCTGTGACTGCTGCCATGCATTTGAACACCTTGGGGCTGTGGTGAGGCCAAAGGGCAGCACCCTGAACTGGAAATGACTGGTTCCTACTCGGAAGCAGAGAAATGTTTTCGAGTGTTTGTCCACTTTTATGTGGTAATACGTGTCTTGAAAGTCAATACAGCACATCCAATCATCTTTCTCTAAGAGAGAGAGAATAGACTGAACCGTGACCATCCTGAATTTGGCTTGTTGGGCAAATTTGTTTAGAATACTGCGATCCACAATTGGTCATCAGTCCCCTGTTTTCTTTGGCACCAAAAACAATCGAGTAAAAAACGGATTCTAACTGGTCTGGTGAGACTTCTTGGATGACTTTTTCCAGCAGCTTCTGTATTTCTATTGCTGATTGAACTCTCTGAGTGGAACATCACGGAGTCTTGAAAGGGTTCTCAGGATAAAGACTGAAGGGAATTAGATAACTTCTGGTAATTATCCTTAGCACTCGGGCATCGGTGGTTAAGTATTGCCAGGCATTTGGGTGCAAGTAAAATCTTCCCCTGACTGCTTCCAGAGGTAAACAATCTGGCCCCCCTTCATTCACGCTGATAGGGTTGACCAGAGAACAAATCTCTGGAACCTTGATTCTGCGGACCACTCCTGCCTCTCGGAAAGTGTCTTCCACTACAACTCCCCTTCTGCCCAGAGGGAAAAAAGGAAAGGCTTCTGGGATTTCTTGAACTACATTTTACCACTCCTTTGATTCCTGGAATAGGATTGTTGAGGAGTGGAAAAATGGATGCCCACAGCAAACAAAGTCTTTCCATCCTTCTCACACATGGACAGTTTTCTTAAATTTGGGACCAAGCAAAGAGGACACAACAAAGTGGACACTGACGAAGGAAGACTTGAATGGTTCCACAAACTCACACAGGAGCATCCAAGCGTGTCTCCGAATTGCAACACCTGAAGCTGCTGACCTGGTTGCTCCTTTGGCTGCATGTGCAATGAGGCTCATGGACGAGTTCAAGATTGACTCCAGGGTAATCTGGAGAGGGGAATTATGGGTAGACCTGCAGCTCGAGAGATTTTTTTGGCTGACATGAGCTATACAACGGCCGGATCAGTTCCGGGAGTTGGAACCAAAACCCATCAGTCAGGAATAGATGAAGACTGACAACATCAGATCAGTTGTTTTATAATGACCTTGCTGCATTTGTAAATATTCCCACTTTTGTTATTTTGCTGGTGCTGTACTGCTGCTCATGTCACGCCCCTCAGATGTCTCCTATTGTGGATATTAAGGTTTAGCTTTTCTTCAGAAATACTCTACAATCTGACAGGATTATACAATGTATTTCTATATTGTAAGTTTCTCACTATATGTCTGTGTTGGATATCGAAGGTTTTCCCCTTCTTGTTTGGTTTATTTGTTCTTTGTCAAAAGAAACCAAAGCTATCAATAAAGCGTCCTATGCAGACCAACATGCAAAGCCTTATAAAAGATCTAATCACAGACTTAAGTTATCTAAAGTGTTTCATGATTATGGAGGTGTGACAAAAACGTGGGTGAATTCTTAGCCTAAAGTCAAGCTACAGGTGTGAAGTCTTTAAGATGTTTTCTCATTAGTCTCATTGAAATGCATTTCCCTTATAGTACCACTACAGTAGTGACAGGTTAATGCATTTCCCTTATAGTACCACTACAGTAGTGACAGGTTAATGCATTTCCCTTATAGTAACACTACAGTAGTGACAGGTTAATGCATTTCCCTTATAGTAACACTACAGTAGTGACAGGTTAATGCATTTCCCTTATAGTAACACTACAGTAGTGACAGGTTAATGCATTTCCTTATAGTAACACTACAGTAGTGACAGGTTAATGCATTTCCCTTATAGTAACACTACAGTAGTGACAGGTTAATGCATTTCCCTTATAGTAACACTACAGTAGTGACAGGTTAATGCATTTCCCTTATAGTAACACTACAGTAGTGACAGGTTAATGCATTTCCCTTATAGTAACACTACAGTAGTGACAGGTTTGCAAAGATGCTACAAGCTGTTGACTGATGAAAACAAAGCAGAAGAAGCACTCCATAGTTAATACCTGCCATACAATTCATACAGCTACTTAATATACAGCTGCTGACAGGATGCTGCTAAAAATATTTTGAAAAATAATTCATAACTCATTTTGAAAACTATAATGTTTGTTCAGCTAGATCTTTTTCTCCCTGAAGTGAGCAGTTATTCCATTTGGTGGAAAATCATGTTTTAAGTATAGTCTCACAAATGCAATTTGTTCTACACAGGAAACCCATTCTGTAAAGCTATGGCTTTACCATACCATTTACACTTCTGTGTTATGCCATTTGTGTAAGCCCTGAAAGTACACATTATCAAAGTAAGGCTGATTCATAAACACATACCCGACGTCCTTACAGCATTTTAACTGAACTCCTTGGGATATACAACTGTCTACATATAATTCAGATAACTGCCCCACTAATGCAAAATATTGCCCCACATAATTAAAAAATATGACATCATTTTTCATGTAAACAATCGACTTATAATGCAGATAACAGGATGGTCTCTGCTTAGCGTTTCACTGCAATGTGCTAGCCACGATTCAAATTCTGCTTCAACTTAATCTTGATTAAATAAATGTTGTAGGATGAAGCTTCTCATTATATTGATTGGAAGTGTACTTGGGTACACATGTTTGTGTAAAGCACCTGCTATCTTCTGTAATTAGACCACTCTAATGGGTGGTGGAGCAGGCCCAGCAGATGTGTTTATAATTTGCCTGTGCTAATTATCTAGCCACATGTTTTAAGATTATAATGTATTGAATTACCAAATGCATGTAATTTTCCACAGCTGGACTTCTTTGTACTGTGGATTTTCCCAAGCTGGGTCACCTCTGGAAAAGACTCTCTGGTTCAGTATGCCAATCCAGTTAAGAAGAAAGAAAGAGAGAAGTATGACTTCCTGCATACAAAGCATGTGTGGTGAACTGTCATCATGTGGCACAAGCATTAAGTAGAGAAGAACAAAGTTTTAAGTTAAAATGAACTATTTTCACAAAATGATACAACTTCCTGCCTGCTGTCTACCTCCACAAACATGACACTGAGAAATAACATATTTCTGAATGCTCATCATATTACCTGGTATTTCACAGGATCTAGTGCAGTGAGCTGAACATTTTAGTATAGGCACCATGTGCCCTATTTACAAAGCTCTTGCAAAAATGTCAAGGTATCAGACTAGCTCACACGGGTTTACTTCCCTAGCACATTCGCAGTTGCCCTGTATCAGGCTTAATGGTCATGCATCTTGAACAAACAAACTAAAAAAATAGCATAAGAATCCACAACTGAATGCCTGTACTGTATACATAGTTAGACTTGTAGGGCACAGTAGATTCTCAGTCTGGGTGTGACAGGCTGCAAAGAAAGCATCACTGAAGAGAGATTACAAAGGGGACATTACCTATGTCTGCCTTCAACCAAAACAGGAAAGTACAGTTGTGCAAGTCGAATTTACCATAACAGCAGATATTTGAATGATCACTGCTGCAGTAACCTTAGCTATATGGGTTATATCCTGCCAAGGATATAACAGCCAGCCAGCTTCCAAAGCTTGACACTTTCCACACACCCAAACTGACAAGCAGCTTGAGCTGAGCTGACTAAAAGACAAGTCTGGGGTGTAAAGATCTTCAGAGCTTTCCTGCCAGCACAGAGAGGAAGGCTAAGCCCTGAACAACAAAAAATAAATGTCCACACCCTGGCATCAAAAAACACACCAAAAAACAAGGGAGGTGTAGGGAGTGTCTACTGCAGCAGTGATCATTCAATCATCTATTCTTATGGTAACCTCAACTTATACAAGTGTACTATGTTCATCGTATTTATCACTACTGCAATAGCCTTAGCTATACGGCTAGATCACCCTAGCTAACTACATAATTTAGGAGGTGGAAGGAGAACATTCCATTTGCCTCTATAGAATGGAGCTAGCAAAGCTTGATCTGGACTTAGAAAAGGAATAAAGCATTTAGTGCTTTCTGAAAGTATGTACAGAGGACCAAGTAGCAGTGTCTAGAACACTTCAAAACTCCAATTCTTTCCAAAGAGCCACAGATTAAGGAAAGGCGCTGACAGAGTGGGCCTTGACTCTGCCTGGAACAGTTTTGTTATTAGGAGTGTAACAAAAGCTAACAGTTTTAGACAACCATTAGGAAACAGTCCGTTTTGCCACAGGTTCAAAACAAATGAACAATTGATGAGAAGATCTGAAAGATTTAGTTTTGCCAAGATAGTACCAGAGTTGTCTGTGGACATCCAAGGTATAGATTATCCTTTCTCGCTCATTTTTAGGTTCACAAAAGAAAATGGGAAGATGGATAGTTTTGCTTAAAGTAAACTTATATGCAAATTTAGGCATAAAAGAAGGATTGGATCACAAAGAAACCCTGTTTGTATGGAAAATGAGGTAGGAGTGACTGACCATAAGGGCTTACAAATCGGATACCCTTCTTGCAGAGGCCACAGCAATCAGTAAAACTGTCTTCCATGTTAAGAATTTCAAGTCGGCCAGATTAGCTGGTACAAATGGAGCAAGTGTTAACTTCTGTAAACACAAAATTAAGATCCCAAGGAGGGACCACCAGATTTCTTGGAGGTCTCTTACACAAAACCGCTTTCAAGAATACTTCGATACGAGACTGCATTGAAAGGGGGGATCCATGGGCAGACATTGTGATATGGCCAATAAATGAACCTTGATAAAGGAATAAGAAAGGCCACAGAATAGCAGCTCACACAAATATTATAAAACTAGAGAACAATTAGCTCTGAATCGGTGCTGGTTATGTTATTAGCACGAACCTTAAAACCTTTCCATTTGCTAATATATGATTTTATACTAGAAGGCTTTCTTGCCTCCATTAGTACCTGCTGCATGTCCACAGTGAACAGGTGCCTAAAAGGAATTAAGGCCCTATCATCACATCTGAATTGCGGATGAATAGGTATGTGATAAGTATCTTTTGAGTCTAGTGTTTCCAGCAAACTTGAGAGAGGAAGACAAGGTAACAGGTTGTGAAGTGGTATTATTTTGAATGTGGGCACTATCACAAACAGGTTTAAGAAAGAAAGATCCAGAACTGGTCTCCAAGCATTTTCTTTCTTTGGCACTAGGAACATCCTTGAAAAAGACCTTCCCCAGCTGGGAAGGTGGAACTGGTTCTATCACTCCTTGGGACAGCATGTTTTGAAGAACACGTGAAAACAAAAATGTCTGATCTGGAGGACGAGGAAAGACTCACTGGAAAGGAGGAATTTCCTCCCACTGCCACCTGTAACCCCAATTAATGCTTTTCAAAAACCATTTGCCTAAACTATCTGTTGTCAAAGAGAAAAATGGAGATTCATACCTTCTGGAACAAAAAAAGGGGTCAGGGTGGGAATGGGTCACAAAGTCTTTTGCATAGTGAGACTTGCTGGACTGTACTTTGTTTTGGGAGGTTCAAGACTTCTTTTTTAAACTTAATAGCCATTTATTCTTAAACGTCTGTTTACCTAATTTTGTTGCAGCTCTTTACTCAGTTTTATGCCAAAATTGGATGAGAAGATGATAAAAAAGAAATCCATTGGACAATTTGGAAAAGGGAGTCTGAAAAAATCTTACAGATTCCTTGGATCAGCTTGCCCTTTCATGACAGTTTTTGATCACCTCTGCAGCACAAGGGCAAAGCACTTATTCTCTATCCAAGGGAGAATTTAAAATCTCATTTTTATCATCATCTGGGAGGTTCTGGGAATGCAGCTATGCCAACCTCTTCAAAACAGTACCAGTGGCCATAACCCTGGAAAAAGTATCAACAGCGTCATATACTCACAGCGTAAACAATGAGCAGTGACCTGTGCAATCAAAGCAACTACATTACTTAAACCAGATTTTTACTCTCAAGAAGAAAATGTGCATAAAACATTCCTCATACTTTCACAATTTGTCAGAACAAACTAACATATGAGCCTGACGATTCAAAATTCTGGAAATCAGAGTTGCAAGTATACACTTTTTTCCCCACACCGGTCAATAATTTTCCCATCCTTATCAAAAAGAATATGATTAGAATTAACTAGGTGTTTAGCACCAATGGGATCAAGTAAAGCTATAGCTGCAGTGTCACGTTTGGGAACAGTGCATAAAAATGAAAAAGACGGGGCACTTTATACATCATAGCTGCCTTTTTAGGGGCAGCAGGCTGACCATCAGGAACACTGCAGGCAGTAACACACATCCTCTAAAGCAGGCAGAACAGGAGGAATGGGTGTAGGTTCTGGAAAGTCCTTCTGTAACAACCCATAGTATTTTGTATTTTCTGAGGGGCTAAAAACCTCAGTGTTTTCCCACTGAAAAGACTGGCATATTCTACCAACAGTCTCAGAGAAAGAGAAACCCTCCCCGAGGCAGAATCAGAAACTGAAATCTCAAAGACTGATTCAGAAATCTGAAAGAAATAAAAACTGTATCCATCCCTGCATCTTCCTGTTCAGATTCTAAATCTTGAATCTATTTAGGAAAGGATGAATCCCTTTTTGTTTTACCAAGAAGGATCAATTGTCTCCGGCCCATCCTGGTAGTAAGCCCTACACCAGAGGGATCCAGGGTAAAAGCTGAGTGATCTGAGAAACAAAAAACAGCTACAGCACAGTCACCCACCTGTGGCTGAGGGAAACTACTAGTCTGCTGTGGTGGCAAAGGCTGTTTGCTTATTTTTTTTTTCTTTTAGTGGCTGGAAGGAGGACTAACCATGGGAATAGTAGTCTGGTCCATGGTCAAGCCGATAATGGTGGTGTCTTCCCAAGAAAAACAGGCAGCAATTGATGGCAAACTATACTAGTCCACAAAAGTTACTTTTTTGAGAGAGGAAAAAAAACAGTAAAAAGCACTTAAAAACAATATGTCAGCCCCACAAAAAAAAAAAAAAATAAACAATTTCTCCACAGAAAAATGTTTTTAGTTACTTTACGCTACTTCTAAACTCTCAGGAAAAAAATGAGTGTTCTGTTTGAAGGTATGTTACTATCTTGAAACAGTCCTTTAAACAAAACACTCCTAGCTTTAAAATAACCGTCTTTAGCAAGAAAGTAATAAAACGTCAACAAAATTAAGAAAATGGAAGTTTTTTCCCCAAAGGGACCTTATCACAGCAAAGTAAAGTACAAGCCAACTGCCAATCCTCAAAAGCCTCAGACGAGTGTACTCTTCAGAGACAAGTAAAGCTCTGAAGGACCTTTGTGCCCAAACATGTCTTCTAGTCAGCTCAGCTTGAGCTGCTTGACAGTTTAGGCATGTGGAAGATGCCCTGAAGCTTTTGAAGCTGGCAGGCGGGTATATCCATGGCAAGATATAATCCACATAGCCAAAGCTATTGCAGCAGTGATCAAGATGATGAACATCTAAGATGCTTCTTAGAGGACGGTTGATGGACTGTTTGCTACTCCAGAGTGCATTTTGTCCATGGACACTGTCGCATTGGATGGATCACTATGAAAGTAACTGATGAAAGAAGGAAGTGTGTTGTCCTCATCTGTTTTCAGAACATGGATTTCCAGTTCTTCAGGTTTTACAATGGTATATTATTTTACAGAGATGGTATAACCTCCTTTCTTGCCTTCTAGACCCACATTTGCTGTTTCTAAGGTTCCAGCAAGGATAAAAAAAAAATGAAACAACTGACAAATAATCAGGTGGCACCAAACTAGTACTGTGTTGGTATGCAGTGGTGTGTGAAAGGACAGATGTCTTCCTGCTGAGTAAGGGGCACACT
Source organism: Protopterus annectens (assembly GCF_019279795.1). Lineage (NCBI taxonomy): Eukaryota > Metazoa > Chordata > Ceratodontiformes > Protopteridae > Protopterus > Protopterus annectens. Next base: position 44,075,536 of record NC_056745.1, read on the forward strand.
GGGAAACACCAGCAGCAGCACTGAGGAAACTTTTCTATACTGCTAAACAGTGCTCTCCCAAGCCAACTCAGCCACCTTATAACTAACACATTTACAAAGTTTGTAGCTTATACATGAGAACCTGAATCCACAGGGGGCTCAAAGACACGTGTAGAAGCCTAAAGGAAGATAGAGTTGCACACCAGATCTCAGAAGTGACATCAAGCTACCTGTGGAGGGAAAAAAAAGTCAAACCCTTCTCCAAACTCAGATTCCGATTTAGACATGCATCCTATAGACTCAAGTGGACCCCTCCCTGTTCAAGTGCGACAGTCCAATGGGCCACCTTATGCAGGAGGAGGTGGTAACAGATTCCTTAGTCCTGGTCGCAAGAATAGTGTCATGGTGACTCTTCTTTGCTTGACAACGAGTCAGACAAAGGAAAGAGATCCATGAAAACATAGTGAACTTTAAAACAAAGTTAGTACCAGAAGCCTTATGGCTAGCCTCAGAGTTCCTCACCTTTTATTTAGTTATTTATTGCCAGGGAATGTCTAACCAGGCTATGCAAAATCCTTTTTTATCAGAGTCCTGGAGAAAAAAACTGCACATGCATGCACTAACAAAAAAATACTTAGATTACAAACAAATAAAATACAACATTTGTAGGTATGTCTACAAATTACAGCAACACTCTTTAAGGATGTAATAGATAATTAGACAAGTATTGCAAGCTGTGAAAGCTGTTTCATGTTACACAGACAAACAGTTAATAGCATATTTGGTGCATAAAGAGAAAAGCCCATTTAGATGGTCAGTATTGGATACTTTGTGATCAGCAGTATATAATTAGGAGTTAAGTGACAAGAAAAAAATCAGGACTAGGTTGGGCTGTGTCAAACTGCACAGAGGAGGAAAAGGAAATATCAGAGGTATGTCAAGTTAAAGAGGGGGAGATGCCACTCCGAAAGGAAGAAAGTGATAGTGCTACAGATGTGAAACAAGAGTAATGAAAGAAAGCTGCAGGAAAGGAAGAGGTTGAACTAACATAAGAAGAGGTGAATTCGGGTGGAAAAGGAAGACAGAGATAAGCTAGATGCAGTGGGGAGTTATGAGGAAAAGGTAGGGTGGAAAGGGAGATGGTTGTGAAGGAAAACATAAAGGGCAGGGCTAGAGGTAAGATAAGGTTTAGTGACAGAAGAACAGATTTAAAGCGTTTATCCTGGGTGAGAGAAGGAGCAGAGCCAAGAATTTTGTGTGTGTTGCTTTATGGCCTGCTTAAAGCTGTTTTGTTTGTCGATTTGTTTACAGGTGAGCGGGATTTAGTTCCATTAGTTTGCCACATAATTTTGACTCTCCTGCTATCAGTATATTTGACATGATCCACAGACAGTCCTTCTGAACCATTTAGATTGTACCAAAGCAAGGGCAACAAAGTAGGTCTTAAGAGTCTCCAATCAATATTGTTAGTTCACAGGGCTAAAGCACTAGCATCGCAGGCCCCATCAATGAAAAATTCTCTCTGCCATTTTGACAATGAAACACTGTCAGGCATCAGAATGGACCTGCTTAGTCTGTCTGTAATCACCTTGGCTTTCCCCAGTATATGCACTGGTATGAAAAAGTGGCCGGAACAGATTGCACATTACCACACTCTCAGTGCATCTTGACATAATGGTATGATCTGGCACCTTTGTTTGTTGATTTACCAGCCAACAGACATATCTGTCTGAATTACAATCATCCCAGAAGGGAGAACATCTTGAAAGGTCTGCAATGCTAAACAGATTGTTTCATTTCCAGAACATTGATGTGCATCCTAGCATCTTCTGTGGACTACATACCTAGGATTGTCCTTTGCCTGGGTTGAACATCAGGGATTCTTTTCATTCTTGCAGGGAGAATTTGGGAAAATGGTAGGCTATAACCTCTGGATATAATTCTCTGCACCCAGGAATATTTTGTGATGGATGCCCAGGCTTTTTGGTGCAGACACAAATGCCCCACTTTGCCTCCAGAGAACAGCAATATTTCAATAGCACTGGCAGGACTTGTCTGAGAAGAAATCTGAGAAACCCAGGTTCTGCGTGTTACCTCTGCTGCGGGGGCGGCATCTTCCATTAGAGATCCCCCCTGCCTCTGGGAAAACTATCTCCTCGAGTCCTGGAAATGAGTCTGGGATTTGTGAAACCATATCTTTCTACCTTCTCATTGATTCTGGTAAAAGGGTCTTTGAGGAGTAGAAAACTGCATCCCTATGGCAGACAAGGTCTTTCCTACTTGCTCACTTCTGGAGAGGATTTCTTTTACTTTGGGGCCAAATAAGGAAGATCCATCACTGATGAATGAAGACTTGAAGCTCTCTGCAAATTTGTACAGGTGCATCTAGGCAGGTCTCCTAATGGTTATGTCTGAACCCCATGAGGTACCTTCTGCAGCATGGGAAATTGGCCTTATGGAAATATTAGTTATAGACTAAGGGGTGGCCAGTTTTAGTGGCTATTTTGGTCCTCCACAGAAATGAAGCCAGAAACAGATCTCTAGAGCTCATTAGTCAAATATCTTTGTAATCTTGTGAAATGTGCCAAGTAATTCAATTACCACAGAAGAGAGATCGCTGAAGTATAAACGTACTTACCAACTCACCCAAGGCCCTAGATTCCCTGTTACAGGGATGAAAAGAGCAGCTCTGCTCCACAAGCTCTTTCTTAGTGGCTGCTGCCACAACCATGCCATCAACTGAGACCCCCTTAGTCCAGTGTCTGCCCTTTAGAGGGGCTAAATATTTGTTTGGGTGCTTAGGGTGGGCTCTACAGTATCCGGTTCCTTCCATGCCCAGCATGAAAAGAGGTCCATAAATTCATCAGCTGGGAGAGGTGGTCACCCAAGACATGGCCAGACAGGACCCAAAAGCCTCCAGCAACACCGACTCCTCTTGGGATAGGGTGTCAGAAGACCAACCACCTTTTTGCATTAGGAGTTATATCTCCAAAGGAAATGTCTTCAGGTCGAGATCTCCGGGACCTTTCACCTTCATCCAAATATGTGTCCTCAGTGAGAGATTCCTGAGGGGAATCCAAGTATCTCCTTTTCCATGTTTTCTTCCAAGGAACCTCATCAGTGAGATGGTCTGGTGAGGTTTCAGAAGTGACAAGGGAGTCCTGAGGGAACAACTGCAGACTTGAATGGGCTGGCTGTCCCAATGGAATAGAAGACTGAGGCTTAGAGCAAAGATCTGAAGGTGGCAGAGATACATGGTTCAAGGGAGGTAGGTATGTCCTTGCTAGGAAAAGAGAAAGCCCTCTCCACAATCTCGAAAGCAGAGTGTCTAGGGGAGACTGAAGTTGGAGGTAGCAAGGCTAACATTTTCTGCACTGCCTACCCCGAATCCCTCTAAGCCCTCGACCTGAGGGTGGAGTCAGACCTGAGATGTCCACAGTCAAAGCACTGAGGGCAGAGATGGCTCCAACAATTTTGGAGTCAAGCCTGGTCTCCCAGATCCTGCACAGACGGTTTTGCTATCTGAGTCTTCCTGCTCCGAAAGGCTCGGAGCCAAATGGCTCAGGAAAGAGACCCAAGTTGAAGAATGAGCCGTCTTCAGATCAGATGAGGACACCCTCAGAAGTCTCAGATCTGAGGACTCCAAAACCACAGGCCAGATCAGAGAAGAACAACCAAAAGGAGGACTAGTGACAAGCAGGCTCACATATCTGATAGGACAGACAGAATTACCCTCTTTTGGATCTGAGCTCTGAGGAATTTCCTCATCATCCTAGCCAATTCAACCTCGGACAAACTCATGTAAGACTTGACTGAGGAGCTAGTAGATGGTGCCCTCACGTGCTTACATGGAGACTTCTGTAAAAATGGGAAAGGGAGCAAAGGAGGTATCTGATACAGCAAATGAAGAGCGACCAGATCTGAGGCAATTTTCTTTTCGAAGCAGTAGGATCCGAAGGTGATGCATTCAATTTTTTTGATATTTTTGGAGGATGGAGCAGAGGACATTGAAGGATTCAAAGTTCTCTTCCTGGACTGTGATTTCTTAGAGGGGGTTTGAGTCCCAGCTGGAAGAGAAGAACATGAAGAAGGAAGACCACCCTTCAAAACTAATTTGTTGCGTCAATCTGTGAGTAGCCTGGTGCTGAAGCCAGCACAAACTGGATCTAAACGGGCAGCTCCTAAGCAAGAGAAATTCCCTGTGGGCATCTAAATTAGGTATTTTGTGCCCACAAAAGATACATTTCTTGAAACCAGTTCATTTGTCAGCCACGCTAATCCCAAAAGTGGAATGCCTAAAGGGAAAATAATTACAAATATGAAAAAAAAATATCTATTTACTTTTTTAATCAGAAAAAAACAAGAAATGGCAAGAAAAACTACCAATAATGGTAATCAAAGCTAGCCTAAGACAAGTAGAAAGAGACAAGGAGAAGAAAGATAAAGTACAAAAAACGATACTGGAAGGAAATACTGAGGTCTTGTTAAAAGCGAAAGAAGGGCGGCTTGATTAAAAGAAAAAAAAATACTGGAATACAGGGAGGCAGCGGCCACAGTGGTGCAGTGGTTAGCATTGCCGCCTCACAGCAAGAGGTTCTCCGGTTTGATCCTCGGCTGGGGTGCCTTCTGTGTGGAGTCTGCATGTCCTCCCTGTGGTCACGTGGGTTTCCTCTGTGTGCTCCGGTTTCCTCCCACACCCCAAAGACATGCTGTAGGTGGATTGGACACACTAAATTGGCCCTAGTTGTGAGTGTGTGCATGTGTGTGCCTTCTGTGGAAGGCTGGGCACCGGGCTGGCAACTCGACACTGTAAAACTCCACTGCCAATCATGAGCGGACAGGTGATCCGCTGTGGCGACCCCTAACTGGGAAAAGCTGAAAGAAGAAGAAGGTGAAGTAATTCAAAGGGTAACCTACTGGAGGAAAAACTTGAAAGAACTTACTGTTTTTCTCCTAAAATACACCAAAAGCTCAAGACCAAGAGGATCCGCATCTGTAGTGATATGGTAGCACATGAGATCTGAGGTATGTTAGGCTGGCAAGGCATTGTGGGCAAAGGGAAGAGTGAGAGTTTGGATCTGAGGATCTTGAAGAAGCGGCTGAGTCTGATCCAAAACCCATCAGCTGAGGATTGAAGCAAATTACAATATCAGATCAAATAAAAAGCTAATATGTAATTAAATATAATGTCATTTATAATGTAATTAAAAAGCATATATGCATACAGTTTGGTAGTGGAATACATAGAATATAATACAGCATTAGGAGACACCAGTGATGTAAAAATAAACAAAATAAAAAAGATGATTAAAAATGTCAACCAGTAAGTTAGAAGCTGTGAATGCAAACAACTGGAAATAAATGGGGAAGACTGGACTGTGCACCTTCCTTACCTCAGCGCATGAATGTTGTATGTGAAACTGAACATACCCAGTAAATGTGGAGATCTGAATGGGTATAGGGTGGATGTACTGAAAGGATCAGCTCACTGCAGAGCCCCTTTAAGGTTCATGAGCACAGATATCTACAAAGTGTTGATAATGCCAAACAATGGCGGCTTTGTATGGTGAATGCGTTATGGCTGTGGAAAGCATATAAAATATATTCTTTTTTATAAAATTAAGTTGAAAATGTACACTTTTTATAGGCTTGCTGTGTCATGCTACTGGACTGCCTGCTTTGATGACATGAATCAAGAGCAGGTTAGGCAAAGAAATCTGGAGTGGTGAGCAGGCATTCATTAAGGTAAGTGCAACTCTTAAGAAAGTGCAAGTGTCTTTCACTTCAAACTTGGGCTACAGGTTGTTAAGGTAAATAAAGACTAGGACCTCACAATCTGTTTATCTCTCAATGTTAATCTGAGATGAGATTTCTGTTCACAATTTAGACTCCTTTGAAGACTGCTAATTCTCAAAGTGTTTTTTTTTTCATGCTTTTACCTGTCAATCATTCCTTTTTATTTTGACAGAGGGCTACATTGGCTCAACTACAGGTGGTCAAGATTAAATTTCTCTAGCATCAGTTGTCTGAAAATGATGCTGTGAAATGTAAATTTGACTCCTGCTTTCTACAGGAAATCATTGTGAGTGAATGTTTAATGTGCATCAGCAATGGTTCCTTTCTTTTAGGAGATTTCTCCTTTCTTCAAGTTGCTGCGACCATGAAGTTGGTATAGGTTCATAGGTAAGTACTAGGCTATCTGCCCAAGGGCATTTATAAGCCTAGCTGGAGTGTGTTGGCTTTCGCCACCCCCTTAGATTAGTTCCCTGTGCCTCTGACCAGCAGAGCCATTAATTCCCTGCGTCTCTGCCACTGCAGTGATCCCCGGGGTAAATTTTCTGTTTCCCATCCACCCGTCAAGGTTTCTCTTGAAGAGTGCTAGTGAGGGGCTCTGCCTGATGTATACTGCAATCTTGTTCCAAAGCATGGGAAGTCTCTGGGTCAGGAATCTATCCCTCCAGCTTTATCGTTCTGGTAAGGTTTATATCCCTAGAGCGTGTGGCTCTCAGGGATTTGTTTTTTTTTTTTTTTTTTTAGGTGGAGCATATCCATCAATTCTGGGTTGGACATGGCCTTGTATGTCAAGCAGAGATCACCTCTGAGTAAGCAGTATGTAACAGAGTACAGCTGGAGTTTCTTTAGTCGGGCTGTATAGGTCATCTGTTTGAGGTCAGTAATCCTCTTTTTGAAGTACTTTTGTGGTCTTTCCAGCTGTTGCAGGTGTCTTGTAATGTACATCCCAAATGGGGCGTTGTATTCTATAATGGGTCTAATAAGTGGTGAGTAGAGAGGCACAATAACCTACTTTGTTCTGGATGTGAACCCTTTTGAGATTAGGTGGGCCACATAGAAAGATTTTCTAACCACCTTGGCAATATGATTATAAAGGAGAGATTGCTATCTACTTGGGTCCTCAGATCCCTTATTACTTTTTCTGTATTTAGGGGAATGCCACATATGTGGTAGTTTGCGGGTACTTTGTTTTTTCCAAAGGGGATGACTATGCACTTTTTGGCATTCAGCTTGAGGCCATGATTTTGACACCAGGTATCCGTCTTAGTGAGACCCTTCTGGAGGGTGTCTGCATCAGCCAGAGAATCAATTATGGCCCCTAGTTTGCAGTCATCTGTGAACTTGGTCAGCCAAAGTCCTCCTGTGCTTGCCTGTACCTCTGAGAAGTATAAACCGAACAGGAGGGGCCCTAGGACTGAGCCCTGGGGGACGCCACTTGTAACTGGTTTAGAGTCCGACTGCAACTCTCACCATGTGGATTCTGTCCGTAAGCCAATTTGCAACCCATCTTGTGACATAGAGGTTAATGTTAGGTTTGTGAGTTTGTCTATAATAACAGAATTGGGAATGGTGTCAAAAGCCTTTGCGAGGTCTAGGTAGGCTGTGTGGACCTCCTTACCCTCATCTAATGCCTTGGTAACTGTTTCAAAGAAGTCCACCAGGTGTGGGAGGCATGATCTGCCCTTAAAGCCAAACTGGGTGGGGTCCAAAGTTTGGAGGTTCTCAATGTCTCTGTTAATGAGTTACATGATGATGCGCTCCATAGCCTTGCAGACCAGGCTAGTCAGGCTTATAGGGCGATAGTTCCCAGCGTCCGTTGTGGCGCCACCTTTGTGGAGTGGGATAACTGTTGCTGTGCGCCACTCTGTGGGTATGTAGCCTGTAGAGAGGCTGAGTTTGAACAGTGTGTTTAGGTGAGGGCTTAGTTAATTTATGAGCTCTTGTAAGACACAGCCTGGGACAACGTCCGGTCCCACTGAGGCTGTGTTTTTGGCTTTGGATAGGGCTGTTTTACCCTGTGCGTCGGTGATTGCAAGGGCCTTACATTCTTCTGGTATGGTTATGGGTCCTTTACGGGGTGAGAGGGGTGTGAAGTTTTCACTGAACCGGTCTGCCAAAATGTTGGCAATATCAGTCAGTTCAGTGTATTTTGTGCCATTCTGCACCAGCTCAGAGCAGATCTGAGAGTTTCCACTTAGGTTCTTGACATAGCTAAAGAACGCTTTGTGGTTATCTTTGGAGTCCTTGGCAATTTTTCTTTCGAAGCTAGCCTTGGATGATTTAATGAGGGATCATAGTTTCATGCTGATACTGATCAGGGATGTCTTTCCTTCTAGGGATTTTGCTCTTATCTGTACTAGTTTCCTCCTTCTATTGTTGAGCCTGTTTATGGTAGGGGTCCAACAGACTGGTTTCCTTTTCTTGGAGGAGTGAGTCTTGGTTTTACTTGGGACAGCACGATCCATGCATTCCTGCAGATGATCATAGAGTGCCTTTGTATAGGTTTCAGCAGATTGGACAGTACTGTCCATTGGCGTGGGGGCTGTGAACCTTTCCACCTCGGTCTTAAGCAACATGAAGTTTGCTTTTGAAAAGTTTTTTACGGTGGTTTGCTTGATTGGGGTTGGGGGTGGAATGTGAATATCCAGAGTGATTAGTCTATGGTCTGATCTAACCAGCGAGGAGTTGACGTCAGGTGTGGAACACCGATCACCCATGTTGGTGATGACCAGGTCCAATATGTTGTTCCCTCTGGTGGGGGTGTTAACCAGTTGATCCAGGGCGTTCGAGTTTATAAATTCTAGGAAGCGTTGGGCAAGGGAGTTAGTACTTGAGTAGTTCTCCCAGTTACTGTTTAGGTAGTTGAAATCATCCAATATTAGGGTGTTTGGTAGGACCTTCATACTTTCCAGCATCTCCAGAAATGCGGAATGGGGGTCCTGGGTCATGGTGGGTGATCTGTAGCAAGCTACAATTTGGATTGCAGTTTTGCCTGTTGTTAGTTGCACTTGGATGATCTCTGATGCATCGTGCTGCACCACTAACCTGGAAGTGTGAGTATCCTTGATGAATATGGATACACTCCCACCTTTTGTGTTTCGGTCTGGGTTCTGTGGCCGAAAGGTATGGTATGAGTAATAGCCTGGTAGTGCTGGGCTGCTCTCTGAAGCCTTAAACCAGGTTTCTGTACAGATATTGATGTTCTCCATACTGAGGAGTGCCTCGAGTGCGTGCATTTTGAGGTTTAAACTTCTGGCGTTGAGTAGTATTACCCTCAGTTTTTGGTTACTTATGCTATTTACGGTGGTGGGTTTGTCTTTTGAACCTTGCCTAAAAAAGGCACTATGGGGGCAGCAAGAGCCTTTGCCAGTATTCAAAAGCCTAAGGGTGACGGGTGCAAGCCATCTCTTGTGAAGCAGCACGGCTTGTCGAGCATGTCGGCAGACAGATACTGGATCCCCTTTGAATGACAACAGAAACTTAGCCAATTCTTGAAGTTGATAATTTTTTCTTTATACTGTGGCATCATTCTTGGTGAGGGCAGGATGCTACTCAGGGTCAGGGTCATATCATACTTATACATAAGTTTAGGGGTGCAGGGGACATTGCCTCCCTACAAAAAATGCTTAAGGTTAACCTTTTTGCCATTCTGTGTTTTGAGCATTATTTTTCAGTGTTTCTGATGCTTGTGGTTGTGCAGTTCGTCACTCCATAGTACAACTGGCTACCTAAGTATATAATTGATATACAATACATTTTAGGTAATTTGGATCTTTCTCTAGTTTCAATATCCACTAAAAGTTTTCTTCAAGTTGCATAGTGGCTGTTTGATTTGGGTATATGGAGTAGTCCACTCAGCATACCTGTATGGAATGTTTACTCACCATATTATCTTCAAGTTTAGTTAAGCATGAGAAGCTCTAAGAGGTGTAAATTAATTAAATTATTACCATTGTTGTTGTATATCTGGGTTCTAGGAAATATATGTATGCATAAATACAAAGTGAACCAAAAATGATACTTGTGGATTTTGTTCATTATGTCTCTCATTGAAACAAAAGCACAACAACCTACAGGGAAATGTCAATGACTGAATATTCAGGTAACCAGACTGCACTTAAGCCAGGCTGGGAGAAGAATGCAAGAGAACAGATTATCAAAATATAAAATCAAACAGCTGAAAAACAAACTCATTTTACTAAAATCTTAAGAACATTTAGGAAGTGCTTTTGTCTGTTTACCAGACTTCATCAGACAAAATGTAACAACAAACAATGCAACCATTTAAACAATTCAGCCACATGACCACAATTAATTAATGCGTAAGCCTTTTTCTTTAAAAAAAAAAAAATGTAATTCTCTTTGTCATTCAGCCCAGGTGAATGGCAGGCATCCAATCTAGTCTACCAAAGATAATCCTTCCAATTAAGCTCTTCCTCAGGATAAGATTACCAGAACACACTACACTGCAGTTGTTGACCATTGTTTAGTTGATTTGAAGGGAGTGGGTATGAGAATGAAAAAGTCATAGGGATTTTTACTTAATTTATTCATTCATTCTTTGTTAACTGGGTTATTCCCTCAAGGATAGCAGCTTGTTTTCAGAGAGAATTGAGGTGGTACTGAAGATGTGTATTGGTCTTAGTTATTACAGGAACTGTGTCTACTCCATTACATCTTACTGAAAAGTTAAACACTTAAGATATTATTTCATATTATCACTGTTAATCTGATTAACAGAGAATACAAGTGAAACCAAGTTGGTTAGATTTTCCTCTTCTGAAGACCAACTTAGATGTTCCCTATGATTGCTGTAGGAAGCTGCAATATTCTGAGACAGGAGTTCGACATATGGGTTTGGTAGATGCCTGTGTTTAAGTTAACAAGCTGTGCAGAATGACACCACTGGACCTGGTGTGTGTTATTTTCAGTATCTTAGTTCTGCAGCTGGTTGCTTTAATCAGGCTACAGGGGGTGTATTACTACACAAGTCATTTGTACTGTTGCTCAGACAGACTGATATGCATGCAATAACAGTACAGGCTCTCACAGCCAGGAGCTACTCATATCTGGGACTGACAGACAGGTAGACTTTGTAAGCCATCTGGTATGAAAGTTTTGTATGATTTCAAGGCTCTTGCCTGGAGGCAACCTAAAGCACATGGAGTGATGGGAGCCTTCGCTCACGGTCTGTTCTAAGCAGCTATAGCACATCTATTCCACTCCACCACGGAAGAATTCGGTTCTTTGTTACACAGCGTCTCCATTAGCTTATGTTTTCTTTGGGCTGTCTTTTCACTGATAGAATAGTAGAGCTTGATACTAACTTTTACAGTTCCTAAGTGTGACGGTATACGTTTGTGTGTGTGTGCCTGTTTTTCTTTTAGTCCAGAACCTTAGGCTGCTATGAAGCAGTAATGGAGCAAATTACTCAGTGCTGAAATCCGATTTTGCTTTTTTCTCACCCAGATTAAATGGAAATGAACAAACCGTCGAGTTCATGGTTTCCCAACATTTGACTCCTAAAACTCTGTACAGACTTCGGCTGTTTTGACTTCATAATACTTCTAGCAAACAAGGAAGAATGGAAATCTTTTAATCTAGTAAACAGTTCATTAATACAAATCTCTTCAGTGTATCCCTTCTGCTACTAATCTTTGCATTTATTTGTCAGGCTATAACAGTTCATCTTCCTTTATTTAGGGCCTGGGTGAATTAGTACAAATGAAGGTTAAATATTCAATTCATAAACCATTTCTTGAGTTAGTATTTCAAATGCAAGCCTGATCCGGCATGGTGCATACCTCTCAACGGTCATTGATACTGATGAATGTTCCTGGTTTTGCCTCATATTCTGTCCTGTCCCTTGTACAATTTTTGATTTTTCTGGTAATAGGATAAGAATCAGCCAGTAATGCAAAAAATCAGGGTTTCACATTTCTTATTGTTCACAAAATGCATGCTGATGCAATTTTTTGTTCTATTACCTTTTTAAAGTGAATTAGAATCTTCTTCTTCTTTCGGCTTTTCCTGGTTAGGGGTCGCCACAGCGGATCACCTTGTCCGCACATTGAATGGCAGTGGAGTTTTTACGGTGTCGAGTTGCCAGCCCGGCGCCCAACCTTCCACAGAAGGCACACTCACATGCACACCTAGGGCCAATTTAGAGTGTCCAATCCACCTGCAGCATGTCTTTGGGATGTGGGAGGAAACCGGAGCACCCGGAGGAAACCCACACGACCACAGGGAGGACATGCAGACTCCGCACAGAAGGCACCCCAGCCGAGGATCGAACCGGAGAACCTCTTGCTGTGAGGCGGCAATGCTAACCACTGCACCACCGTGGCCGCCCTTTTAAAGTGAATTAGAATAATATTTAAAAATGTTCCCTGATTTTGGGCCTTTGTCTCCCTCACCTTTATTTCTGGGCTTAGTCAAGAATTCTTGAGCAAAGAAATTGAGGGGGATGACTTGGAGACATGGCACTCTGACAGCCCAATGGTGATAAACTGTCCTGTCTATTGCTGAACCAGTTGCAAGTGGCATCTTATTTCGTCTTCTGATATAAACGGCTTTGGCTACTCAGTCATGGTTGATGCTGCAGTATTAGTTTCATTGGCAGTTCTTGGACTACCAAATGACAGACTTAATGATTGGCAGTACTGGTGACAGAGCTAAAGATATTAGCTGCTAATTGAGTTTCAGCAGTCTTACGTTTGATTCTCTTAGTTTTCAGTAGCATACTTTGTGTTCCGTACCAAGTATTTTAACCACACAGAGCTGACAAATCACAGCGGACAAGAGGCATTTGTTGTTAGTTAAATACACGTTTGCAAAAAAGAAAGAAATGGGAAAGTTAAAAAATGCACTTTCAGGACCATTTTAAACTGTAGAGGCCTAACTTTTTCCTTGGCCATCTGTTAAATCTTTCTTAAAGATATCCTCTGCTTCATGGAATAGGTTTCCATCCCAAATTACTGAATTGCAAGATCTGCCACTTTTAAAAGTGTATCCAATGAATAAAAATAAAAATTTACGCTTTAAATATACTATTCAGTTCACCTGGCTTTGCACTGAGTTTCTAGTCTGAAATCTAATATACATTTACTAGTTACTGATGTGTATCAACAGTCTTGACTTGTTTGAGCAGATCTGCTTGACTATATACAAGCTCCCTGCTATAATACTGTTACATTTTTTCCTTAACTGTATTTTATATATTCTTCTTGCGATTTTCTTAAATGTAATGCTTTTCTACATTTGCAATTTATCTGTGGGTGCCTCTCTCTCTCTGTTGTGAGGCCTTATGGCTTGGGTAGTAGCTAAAAAGTGTCATGTACCAAACACCAACCCTGTTAAACGTCAAATAAAATAAAATAGATAAAAGTAATGTATTATCCAAGCAAATACATTTTGGGGTTGTATAAAACCTTGAATATATGATGGAATAATGTTGCTAGCAATAGCGCATGTAGTTAACATGTGCTGTAGATGTAGGATAGTAACTGAAAGAAACCGCTAGTTCTGCTGTGTAACTGCCGCCTGGACCTATGTACCCTGCAGTTTTGTTTCTTTTGCATTAGTGCAATCTCTAATGAAGACTGGTAAGGACAGATAAATAAGGATATGTGTAGCACAAGAGAATGACTAATTCATACACAATTTAATATGAAGAGGGTCATAGGAGGTTACTAGGCTAATAGCCCTAGCCCCCTTACAAGCCTAGTCAAGTACAACCCTTGTTCCCAAGAATATCAAGGTATTAAGTGGAATTAACTCAACAACTACTTTCCCAGTCCAAGAGGGACAAAGGTGAAACTCCTGGGGTGAATTTGTGGTTTCCCAGCCAATCATTCAAACTGCACTTAAATAGGGTCAGTGAGGGATTTGCGTTACCTGAATTGGAAATCTGTTCCACAGGAGAGGTAACCTCTGTGAGACATATCTGTCTCTCCAGCAAGTTCTGTTGATGTCACAAACTAGGATGAAGCTCCCTAGAGTGAGTGCATCTTATACCATTAGATTTATGAATGTGCAGCATTTCCATTAGAGCAGGATCTGAGATTGCTTTATATGTAAAGGGAGAGGCCACCTCTAAGTAGTCTGTAAGACAGAGTATAGTGACAGTGATTTCAGTCTGTCAACGTACAACATATGCTGAAGACCCTGAATTTTCTTTGTAAGAAACCTTTGAAGCCTTTCCATTTGCTGCAGATGCCTGCTAAGGTACATACCAAAGGTAGCAGTGTACTCTATTACTGGCCTGATGGGTGAGGAGTACAGGGGGTTATAACCTCTTTTGTTCTAGATACAATGCCCTTACCTATGAGACAGGCAACGAAGAAAGCCTTTCTTACCACTGTGGTGACATGGTGGTCAAAGGAAAGGTTGCTGTCAACCTGTGTGCCCAAATCTGACACCACTGATGGAGCTATAACCGTTAGTACATACGGCCATATTTGGGCTTATAGCATAGATGTAGTACTGAAAAGAAAAACTGCTCCATAGTTCAAGAAGCAAATGCAAAACACCAACACATTGCTTTAAATGCTGATGGTAAATAACCCTTATGTAATTACATATTGCTGACAGAAGGAGATTAAATTAAATCAAAACACAACTAATTCCATTAGTTTTTTTTCCTAGAAACACATTTAAATATAGCAAATTGCAATAAGATACAAGTAAATCTTAGGTAAGGATTGATTAAACATTCTGTTGCTATGTGAGCAGTATTACTGCAAGTTTACAGATATCAAAACCTGCAACTGCTCACTTGTGGGATACATATTAGTCTTTACCTGAGAAATAAAAGGCATGCCATAAACTAAATTAAGTAACTCAGTACTTTAAAGCTACTAGGTACTTAAAATAAAGCTTTAACACATATTGCATTTTTGTGGGATTTGAGCTAGTTAAAAATCACTCCAGATTCTGAAACCATTCAGAAACTTTAAACCAACACACCGTCTGCTACAGTACTTGGTGAGTGTCGCAACCAAAACTCTGTACTTAACATGTGGCAGTTCTGCTTCAAACTGCAAGATGTTGGATAAAGTGGAATGCTTTTCAGTTGTAACTTTCTTTCACTGTTTACCCCCCTTTTAATCAAAATCAGCTGAAATATCAGCAACAAATTTGCGTGTGTGTGTGCACAATTTGCTTTTTTTCTTTCCAAAAGAAACATACTTTCAATAAGGCATTAGTGAAACTGTAGACAACAAACATAGACACTATTTTATTTGTAAGCATTATACAAAAGTCACTAAAATAAAACATGAGTCTGCATCCTTAAAGCCATCACTAAACAACTGCTAACAGAGTAATGCTGACAGGAATAAAACATGTAAGTACCTTTAAGATAAGTAAACTGAAAGATACCAGTAGGTACAGCTGATGGCTGCTGCTGTCTAGCCTCTATTTTTTGTTTTCTGTACTTCAGTATCTTTTCAAGCAAAGACAGTAAAGTACACAGCAATTATAAATGGTCTGCTTAGATTCCATAAAGCAATGGCATGTATAAACCAGTCTCTACAACCAAGTATGAGATGGAGCTGTAACCTTTAAACTATGTGTAATAATTGCTGACTTGCTGACATTCTACTCTACTGTCCTGGTGCAAACAGAAACCAACTACCACCAGAAATACATACAACAACAAAGTCATGTAATAAGAGTCAACTAATGAAATACATACAACAACCTTCATAGTCAAAGACGCAGAGGCATCGTAGTCTGAGAATTAACCAAAGAAAATCTTTTAAAAGCAGGTACTAAACCGCATTGGTATAAACAGCAAGATGCTGCTACAAACAAAGTAAATTATGTTAAAACAAAAGCAGTCATAACTACTTTTATTACATTCTTTTCATAGGTTTACAGGTTCACAGGTAAGTACTAGGCTAGATGCCCTTGCAAGGCATTTTAAGCCTTACAAATTTCCCTTTGGGTGCTTGAATTAACCTGTCCCATTTGATATAGGATTGGTCCTACCAATCCTGTGGTCGATAATTATACATTACCCCTAGTGACAGTAACTGAGGTCATACCATAAATAAATTGAGGGGACCCATGTATTAGATAAAGCATTTTGGAGCTGCCTTTGTCCTTTATTAGTACAGGAGGCAGTCCTCAGATAAATTTTCTGTTTCTCATCCATAGATCAGAGTTGCGCTTGTATATAAACACAGAGATAAGCTGTTTTACATGGATGTTGGAGTCTATTCCAGAGCAGAAGTCTCCCCTGTGAAATATACCTGTCCCTCCACACCATTTTGTTGATGCTGCAGAACAGATTTGCATCCCCAGAGCAACTATTTCTGATGCCATTTGACTTGCTGATGTGCAGTAAATTCATCAGTATTGGGCGGGAAGATGACCAGTATGCCAGACATAGGTCACCTATTAGCAGTTTGTAGGATACTGCATCTAGTAACAGCGCTGAGTTGCTCCATGTGGGACATATTGTTTAGGTCTTGTATCCTTTCAGTAAGCTATCTCTCTACATGTTCCAGCTGTTGCATGTCTCTGGACAGATACATTCCAAAGGAGGCATTATACTCAATGACTGACCAAATGAGATCTGAGCAAAGGTAGCAAATACATCCCTTCACCTAAACACAATCCCTTTGTTTATAAGCTGTGCAACATAGATGGTCTTTCTTACGAAAATGGACACATTTTGGTCAAAAGTTAGGTTATTGTCCACATAAGTTCCCAAATCCCGAACAAGTGGGTCACCTCTTAGGGTCTTACTGTCAATGTGATAGCTCCATAGTATAGATGACTTCTCAAGAAACATGATAATGCATTTTTTGGCATTTAGTTTCAGTCCATAATTTTGGCACCAGTTATTTATGTGGGACCAACCTTCCTGCAAGATGGCCAAGTCATTTGGGGATGCAATGCCTGCTCCCAGCTTCAGGTAGCGCCCCTTGGTTATTGGCTTTTACTTCGGAGAGGTAGATACCAAACAGAAGAGGTCCCAGTACAGAATCCTGTGGGATTCCACTGGTGACTGGTCTCTCTGTGGAGATAACGTTCTCTGTTGTCATTTCCAGCATCCTATCTGTGAGCAAGCTGGCAACTCAGCAGGTACCACAGGGTGTTTACTCCCAGTATATTCAGGTTTTCTACTATGCCTGAGTGGGGAATTGTGCCAAAGCCTTTGCCCAGGCCGAGGTATGCAGTGCATAGTGTTTTAAATCCATCCACTGCTTTAGTAACCTTTTCAAAAAAGTCCACCAGGCTGAGTAAGCATGATTTGTCCTTGACAAATCCAAACTGAGATGTGTCCAGTGTTTGGAGGTTCCCTATGTCCTTACTGATTAGTTTCATGTCTTTCCATAGCTTTGCATATGAGTCTGATCAGACTTGTGGGTATGTGAAAAGTCCTCCCTTATGCAGGGGAATGACTGTCGCTGTTTTGCCTTCACTGAGGCTGAGGTTGAACAGTGCTGTTAGAGGGGTGGCTAAACTATGTTTCATGCCATTAAAGACAGATCCAGAAATATTGTCAGGTCCCACTTAATGCAGCAATTTTAGCTTTTGACAGCACTTTTAGGTCTTTGACTTTTGTGATAGCTGGAGGCAATCCAGTTTCAGGTATATTTTGATGGGCAGATGGAGAGGAGAGAGAGGTGTAATGTTAGAACTAAATTTATCAGTCAGTAGGTTCACCATATCTTCAGCCCCAGTGTACGCATCATCACTCACATTCAGCACAATGCATTGCTGCATTGTGCTTTTGAGATTACAAACATAAGTAAAAAAGTTATTGTGATTGCCTTTGGCTTTCATAGATTTTCTTAAGCTCCTAAGTTGTTTGTTTATTTCAGTGACAAGGGCTCTATCTTTCTGGGAAATACTATTTTTACCTTTAGTCAAAATTATTTTCCTTTTATTATAAAGCTTGTTGATATTATGTTCCTACTGTGTGTGTGTGTTTCTGTGCTTCTTCCTATGGGATACAAGCTGCACCTATGTAGCTGTTTACATGCTAGTATAGTGTGGTGGTGTGTGTTCATGTGTATTCAATGGACTTAAGTGGGTTTGGTGGGGATTTGAAGCTTGCCCATGTATCACTTAGGAGTTAGTAGTTTGTCTTGGAGAAATTTCTAAAGGTACCTTGGATGGAAGACATCTCTGGTTTCAATTTTATTTCCAGGAGATGGCTTTATTGTCACATCTAACAAGTGATGAAAATATGCAAGGGATGGTGCAAGATGCCCCCATACTAATATGGAAAAGATCCAAGATGTTATCCCCCTACTGGGTACTATGACCAACTGCTCCAGGGCACTTGTGTCGACAAAGTCCAGGAATCTCTGTGCTTGTGCACTAGTGGTGGTGTAGGTTTCGCAGTCTGTAGCTGAATAGTTTAGATCACTTAGGAAAATGGTATCGGGCTTAACACTGAGTGATTAGTTACTGTAGACCGACATTGTGGCTTTTTTGTGTCATTAGAGGGAGTTCTGTAGCTCGCTACTAAATGGTACGGGACCTTTCTAACGGTCATTTAGACTTGAAGAAGCTCCCGTCCATCATGCTGCTTTGATGCGAGTCTCATCTTCATGAAGAATGAGACACCATCTTTTTGGCCCTTCTGCACAGTAGCTGGTATAAAGTGTTAAAGGTGTTATAGCATAGACAGAGTGCTCTCCTCTGTTTTAAGCCAAGCCTCACTCACTACACAAATGTCAATGTCCTCTAGGGTGAGAAGGGCTAGTAGGGAGTTGAGCTTTATTTTGGCCTCTAGCACTGATCAGTAATGTTTTCATATTTTCCTTTGCTTGTATCATTATGTTGGTAGGTTTATCTGGAAGGCATTGCCTAAAAAAGCACTATGGAAGTGGACAATGTCTTTGCCAATAATCTGAACACTAGGGGAGGAACAAATGCAGACCATCCCTGGCAAAGAAGTGTGGTCTTTCGATCACATCCCCCCAGGCTGACAAATGCTGGACCCTCTTCAAATGACACAAAAAAGTAAGCCAATTACTGAAGTCAATTATTTTCCTTATATTAAGGCATCATCCTTGGAGAAGGTAAAATACTGGTCAGTGCAAGGCTCATATCTGCCTGGGTCACATGGTTTGAGAGCCCCATCTCTTCCCTCTACATATAGTCCAGGGAAATGCATCTTAAGTCACTGATACCAGCATAAACTATGACACTGTCATACTAGTACATGTGGTTCAAGGACATGGGTGCATGTGTGTGTGTGTGAGTGATCTGATGGATCTTGGTACAATTAAAGATAATTCTTTCCTTGCTCAGCCTGATAAAAGATGCATCTGTATGTTTTACAATGGAGTCAGCTAAAACAAGAATGCTTGTTTGGGTCGATGCCTGCCGTACAGGCGCAGCATCTGTGCCGTTGGGACTCCTTGTGCTATGTGAGGAGACAGGCTTACCTTGCTGAGTATGCTTTGTGCCTGTGCAGTGTTTTGGAGGTCTCTGAGGTTTAGGCAAGTTAATATTCTTCTAGAATCACACTTGAATTTAATGAACTGTAATAAAATGTGACTTCATCTAATACATAAAATGCTTATTTAAATTTTTCAAGTAAAATAAGTTCATAGGTTGGTACTAGGCTATCGGCCCTAGAGCCTATACAAGCATAGCCATAACAATTCCCTGGCTATTTCTTCCCACACTATTTACTTCCCTGGATCCCTGTCTAGCAGGGCAACTGATGTGATCCCCAGGATGAATTCCCTTTCTCCCATCCAATCGTCAAGGTTCCTTTTGAAGAGGGCCAAAGAGGTACTCTGCTTGACATGTATGGGCAGTCTATTCCAGAGTATGGGGAGTCTCTGGGTAAGGAACCTATCCCTCCAGCATGTTTTCTTTATTGTGATGACAAGGTTTATATCCCTGGAGAGTGTGGCTCTGAGGGATTGGGATTTCTTTAAGTGTAGCATGTCCAACAGCCCTGGGTTTGACATGGCCTTGTATGTTAAGCAGAGATCGCCTCTGAGTAGATGATATGTGACAGAGTATAGCTGGAGTTTAAGGCAGTCAGCATAGGGCATCTGCTTTAGGCCTGTGATTCTTTTAGTGAGGTATTTCTGCGGCCTTTCCAGTTGTTGCAGATGACTTGAGAGGTACATACCAAATGGGGCATTGCATTTTATAATGGGTCTAATGAGGGATGAGTACAGTGGGACAATGACCTCCTTTTTCTGGATGAAAAGCCCTTAGTGATGAGGTGTGCCACATAGGATTTCCTGACTGTTGTGATATGGTTACCGAATGTGAGACCACTGTCCACCTGTGGGCGTAAGTCTCTTGTCACACTTTCGGTGTTTAGTGTACTGCCACCTATGTGGTAATTCACAGGTACATGTTTTTTCCCAAAGGGGATAACTGTACATTTCTTGGCATTGAGCTTGAACCCATGGCTCTGGCAACAAGCATCAGTTTCTGTAAGGCCCTTTTGTAGAGTATCCACATAATTTGGGGATTCAATAATGGCTCCCAGTTTGCAGTCATCTGCGAACTTTGTTAACCAGAGTCCCTTAGAGCTGGCCTGTACTTCAGAGAAGTAGATGCCAAACAAGAGCGGTCCCAGGACTGAACCCTGAGGTACTCCACTTGTCTGGAGCTGGATTTGGAGTCTGCTACTTTTACAGTGTGGGTTCTGTCAGTAAGCCAGTCGGCAACCCATCGAGTGATGTAGGGATTAATGCCCAGCTTAGTAAGTCTATCTAGGATTCCAGAGTGAGACATGGTGTCAAAGGCCTTGGCAAGGTCCACATAGGCTGTGTGGACTGCCTTACCCTCGTCCACGGCTCTGGAGACTGATTCAAAGAAGTTAATCAGGTTCAGAAGACAAGATTGGCCCTTCACGAGCCCAAACTGGGTGGGGTCCAGTGTTTGAAGGTTGCCAATGTCTTTGTTTATAAGTTCCATGGCCTTGCAGATCAGGCTCATCAGACTGATAGGGTGGTAGTTCCCGGGATCCAAGGTAGATCCCCCCTTGTGGAGTGGGATAACTGTAGCTGTGTGCCACTCAGTGGGCACGAAGCCTGAGGTGAGGCTATGATTAAACATGACACTTCGGTAAGGTGCCAGTTAATTTTGTAGTTGATGTAGTACACAGCCCGGGATGTTATCTGGTCCCATGGATGCTGTATTCTTAGCTTTGGAGAGTGCGTTGTTTACCTGTGTGGCTGTTATTACTGGAATTTGGCAATCTTCCAGTATTGAGATAGACCGTTTAGGGGGTGAGAGGGGGGTGAAGTTGGCACTGAATTGATCTGCCAGGATATTGGCAATATCCTTGGGATCAGAATATTTAATGCCATTCTGTTGTAGCTCAGAGCAGATCTGAGCATTGCCATTTAGATTCTTGACATAGTTAGAGAATGCCTTGTGGCTGTCTTTGGAATCTTTGGCAATTTTATTTTCATAACTAGCTAGCTTTGGAGGATTTTATGAGGAACTCAGCTTCTTACTGAGGCTAGTAAGGGAGTTTTTTTGCATCCTGGGATTTTCCTCTTTTCTGCAACAGCTTCTTCCTTTTGTTGTAAAGTTTGTTTATGGCAGGGGGCCACCAGATTGGCTTCCTTTTTTTTGGAGGAGAGCATCTTGGTTCTATTTTGGGATGGCACGATTCATGCATGAGTGGATGTGCTTGTACAGTGCCTTAGTGTAGGATTCAGCAGTCGAACTTTCAGAAATTGTCACTTCTGACTTGAGTAGCATAAAGTTGGCTTTGGAGAAGTTTTTTATGGAGGCTTCCTTAATGGGGGGGAGGGGTGGGATGTGGATGTTAAGGGTGATTAGCTTATGGTCAAATCTGACCAACGAGGGGGTGATCATAGGTGTGGAACATCGATTTCCCATGTTGGTAATGACCAGGTCTAGGATATTAGAGCCCCTGGTGGGACAATGGATTAGTTGATCCAGGGTGTTGGAATTTATGAATTCCAAAAACCGTTGGGCAAAGGTGATGGTACACGAGTAGTTTTCTCAGTTAATGGCAGGGTAGTTGAAATCACCCAGTCTTAGGGTGTTTAGTTGTATTTTAATATTTTCCAGTATGTTTAGAAAGGTGTAGTGAGAATCTTGGGGCATGGTGGGGGATCTGTAGCAAGCTACAATTTGGATTGCAGTCTTACTAGTGCTAGTTACACCTGGAGAATTTCGGACGCATTGTGTTGGGCAACTAGCCTGGTTGTGTGAATATCCTTGGTGAATATGGATACTCCTCCACCTTTAGTGTTTTGGTCCTGGTTTGGTGGCCAAAAAATGTGGTAAGAGTTGTAGCTTGGTTTTGCAGGGGTGCTCTCTGGAGCCTTGAACCAGGTCTCAGTTACTGCACAGATATTGATGTTCTCTATTTTTAGGAGTGCCTCGAGAGAGTGCATTCTGAGGTTTAGACTTCTAACATCAAGTAGCATTACCTTCAGAATTTGCATGCTTGTACCTGTTACGGTGGTGGTTTTGTCCTTTGAACTTTGCCTAAAAAAGGCACTACAGGGGTGGCAAGAGCCTTAGCCAATAACCTGAATCCCAGGGGCGACAGGTGCAGACCATCTCTGGCAAAGCATAGTGGTCTGTCGATCATGTCGTCCCAGGCAGACAGATACTGGATCCCCTTTGAATGACACCAGAAGCTTAGCCAATTGTTGAAGTCAGTTATTTTGTCCTTATACTGTAGTATAATTCTGAGCGAAGGCAGGATGCTACTCAGGGCTAGCATCATACCTGCCCAGGCCACATGATCCGAGAGCTCTTCCTTGTCTCTTTTCATGTAGTCCAGGGAGGTACGTTTCAAGTCATTCACTCCAACATGGACAATGATGGAGTCATATTTGTACTTGTCGTGGAGTGACTTGAGTGCATGTGTTAAGTGATGGATCCTGGCACCCGACAGGCAGCTGATTGTAATTTTCTCCTTGTTCAGCCAGATGAGTGGGACATCAGTGTGCCTGACTATGGGACATCAGTGTGCCTGACTATAGAGTCACCTATGACTAAAGTGTTAGGTACGTTGTCTTGCCTTAGGGGCTGTTGCTGGGTGGCACACTGGTGTTGTGAGCTATGTGACACTTTGGTTGTGAGTGGTGTTTGTTTGCGTTTCAGCTTTGGAGGTCCTTGCTGCTTGGGCAGGTTACAGTTAAGGGCCTCTGCATATGTGGATTTAATATTGTATGTGTGGGTGTTGGTGGTGTGGGTTTAGAAGGGTTATGTGTTGCTTGAGGTGTAGTGCGGGTGTTAACCACCTCCTCTTGACTGTCTAAGCACAATCTTGGGTGGAGAGAGCTTTGCTTCCAGTTTGGCTATGAAAGTGCATCTCTCACAGGTTGTAGTGTTTGTTGGGTGGTAGGAGGAGAGGGTTGTGTGTGTACATGTGGCAATTGCTGCATTGCCCCAGTATGCCCAGATTCACCAGGTGGACAGAAGAAATCACAGAAAGGTGACACTTGGACATGTCTGGTTTGCTGCTTTTTTTGTAAAGTACAGGAGCTATTTTTACTTGCCTTAGCAAGGTACTTTGCAATTAGACGCTGTTTAGTGCCTACGATTAATTTCTCCTTATTAACAAGGAGAGTTGAGTGCTTGTATTATAAGTACAGTATTGTCCTGAGCTTCAGAAAACCAGAATATTTGGTCACTGCATTATAGAAATCATACTGATGTGAACACATACAAAGCATGCCGCAAACATAAAAAAATATCAATAATTCAACACCTGTAAGACGAGAAGGAATTTAAAATGACTGTAAGCTTTAACAAACAACTTTCTATTTTCAGTGATTTTTGAGCTACTTTTGTATCAAATCAGATTCTGTACCCCACAATGAAACTTAAACGTGTACAGTGTGCAATGTTATGAAACCTTTAAGCATACAATCTGCACTGTTACTTACTGTGTTCAATGACATTTAAATTACAATACCAACCCCGTGGTGATCAAAAAGACTTGCTAAAAGCAAGCTAGTTCATTCACAAATAGCTAGAGGCACTAAACTATTTCTAAATGAAGAATATTAAAATGCTTTTTAATTTGCAACTTGTATTTTTATTTGCCTGTGCATTTTCTTAATCAATGGACATGCACAGGAAATTCCATGCAAATGACTGGTTTAGATTTAGGAAGCATCTCTGTGGGACCCTGATATCTCATGCCTCTGTCCCTGTCCCAAGCCCAATATCTCATGTCCCCATCCCCACCCTCTTTACAACAGTTTCCTCTACATCTGCTTTAACCATTTAACCGATTATGTCATCAAAGAAAACTCCTCTTACTTACCACAAAGAACATACAAGCTACACATTATAAACCACACCATAGTTAAGGTCCAAAATTATGGCCATTATTATGCTGATCCTAGCATGTAAACAGACTCCCAGTGGAAACTAAAAGCAAACCATTATGACCAAAGCAATCACTCCATTCTATTCTACATGATATCACATTTACAGTATTGTAACCCCAACCAGCAGCACTACCAACACATGTATACATATCCCTTCTTATATGTAAAAAAATACTTCTCGTCATTCCATGTCCTGCCCAAAAGTAGAAAATTTCACATCAGCCAAAAATACAAACTACACAAGACCACATTATATACTAAACCCAAATTTTCATATACTTCCATCATTTCTGATTTCATCTCTCTTCCTGAGCTACTCCTCTGGACAGCAAATCCCCCAAGAAGGGCAAACAAAACAGCCCACGAGCTTTCCTCTACTAACCTTTTATGCATCTTTAATTGCTTAGTTAAGTGAACCTACTTTGCCAAATGCAGTAAAGTATCTCCGTGCTCTTAAATAAGCATGCTTACTTTGGTAAAGAAACAGTCATGCTTAAAGTAACAGTGTTGTATTTAAAACAAAGTTCTTTTAATAATTCCATATACAATTGTTTGCATCCATCCATACAAACTTTTGGGTCACTTGTCTTTAACCATTTGGTGAGATCTCCCCATGTTATGCTAATATTGTCTGTGTGTGTATGCATATGCATATTATAAATATAGACACACACATATATATATATATATATATATATATACATACATAAACACACACACATACTCTTTTTATATATTTATTTGTAGAATGTTAACTGAGAAAGTCCATTGGGCCAGAATGAGCCCATTTACAATGGAAGCCCGGGGCGAAAAGCTCCATATACAATTACAAAGCTAATATCAACAAAGTTAACAAGTACAATACCATTTTAAAAAACTACTAAAACACTGTAATACAGAAAATGGAATAACAACATTTGAGCAACAAAGTAATATAGAAGACATAACATTTGAGCAAGATGTTGTAACATAGCATTGAATGAAATTAAAACAAGTATTTTGAAGTACATAAGTATAATTTGGAGTGCAGGCATTTATGTGCATATATATATATATATATATATATATATATATATATATATATATGTATAGACAAAGCTAAATAAAAAACAAATGCATGACACAAGTATAGTGTACGGAATATATATCCAGAAACCAACATGAAAAAAAAGCACTTCATAAAACCTGAAAACCAATTCCCTTAAAATATATGTTAACAAATACTGTCTGCTCCCTCTCTCTCAATTTCTCCAAGTCTTTTGGGTTTCTAATACCATGATGGGAATGGACCCCATTCCTAAGTCAAAGTACGATTAAAGTTCATGAAATTAGTATTGTTTCAGTCTTTGATGTTAGCCAGAAGTGCTCTTCCCAGCACCTACAATATGTTCATTACTGACTCCTTCTGCAATTCATATGATGTTGTATGTATCAGTAACATATCCAACTATAAGTGTAAATTCTTTTTTATAAGACCCATTGCTCCTACTACTATCGGAACTATCCGGATATCCTTCTTACACATTGCTCTCATTTCTGCCTGCAAATCCTGGTATTTTATGACTTTGTGTCTCTCTGTATGTAAGACACTGTAGTCACTGGGTGTAGGAGTTTCAATGATCAATGCTACTTTTGTCTTCTTTTCATGGACTACTGTATCTGGTTTTCTTGCATCTTTTTTTGAACTGTTGGTAATGGGTGATCCCATGTGATATAAACGTCACCATTCTCTATAATGCTTTGTGGCTCATGTTTCCAGTACTTCTCAGCTACTTCAGTTTTATAATGTTTGCACAATCCCCAGTGCAACAGTCTTGCCACATTATTATGGTTTTCAGTATACAGTCCTTCTGCCATTAGTATGTCACAAGATGTGCAAATGTTTCCAATTCTGTTTTACAAAACCTACATTTGTCTGTTTCTCTCACATGTTCAATGGACTTTGTAAACTAACATATACATAGTCTACTGTCTTGGGCCACCAATATTAACCTTTCATCTTTTGGTTTGAATTTGCCTGTCCTTAACCATTCCTACTTTGATCCTGATCAAGATGAGGATGTTCCAAGAGTTTTCTATACATGCAGCTATATTTATGCATTTCCACAGTTCTTTACTTTTTTAGCTGATCCTTCACCATATATTCTTTTTTTCTGTTTTTGGCACATTCAGTTGTTGCCTTTTCTATCTACTTCGAGTTCGATTTCCATTCCCGCTTGACACGGATAGGCTTCTGCTAAACTAAGCAAGGAAGTCATCTTAGACTTATTCTTCTCATGTTTAAAAACTTTCATTACATTTGGGTCTTGTGAGGTCAGCAGAAATGTATGCAGTCCTACAACTGCAGCTCTATACATATAATCAATTTCGAGGAGGCACATACCTCCTTCAGAATGGGGAATATATAATCTTGGTATGCACTGATTTTTATAAATCATTGATGAGCACGAAGCATCCCTCTTGTTTTCCGGTCCAACCAATCCAACACCTTTTGGGGCCAGTCTGCTGTTGGAGTATATTGATGACAATAAAGCTTTTTTTTTTTCTTCATTATTTGCTGCTGGTTCTGAATATTTTTGTCTTGGTTTGTATAGCAGTTTCAGTCTGTGCACCTAGTGACTACACAGACCCCCGGATTTACTAATCTTCCATGCAGGACTAGTCTAGTCCTGCACGGAAGCGCCCATTTAGGAGCAGGACGGCAACGCATATTAATGAAGGCACGCTGCCCAAGCTCCCAGGCTTACACGGAGCATGTATGAGTGCAGGGGGCGTGGCTGAGAGCAGAGCTCTCAGGATAAACATGCCCCTGTAATGTAGAAAAGCAGAAAGTGTTAAGAGATGAGCGAGATCGCTCATAGGTGTCTGCATATCCCCACCCACAGTTCCTCATGTGTACAACAGCAACAGTACTGAAAAAGTACATTAAAAAGCCCCGTTATGTTTTGTAAAACACCGATTAAAGCTAACAGTGGGTGTGCCCATCACTCAGCTACGGTTAAAGCAGCTTAAAAGGCTGAAGAGGACAATAAGGAAGATATATGCAAATGAAGCAGCACAGCAATAGTGTAGTGGGCAGAGCATCCACCTAACGAGCATGCATTCCCAGTTCAAGTCCCACTGCAGCACATTCCATTTTCCATGTGAAATCTGTATATGAACAGTGTTTTGCTGTATAACCTACTAAATAACATTTAAATGTGAACTGGAGTACTGCATTAAATGCACATGTGAAGTGTCAGTGTCATAATGAATAAGGCACTAGTAAGCAGGTGTAAGCACAAATAAGCAGTAGTATGCATGTATAGGAACTAGTAAGAGTGTTTAAGTGTGTTTGCACAGGGGTAAGCATTGCCTACACAGATTAAGCAAAGTAGAAGCTAACTGAGTGCAAGAAACTGCAACCAGAGGTTAGCAATGCTTAGCTTCAAGCAAACCCATGCACACCCGCTTACAACTGCTCAAAAGTGCCTTAGTCACTCTGTATCCAACGGCCGGTGTTCTGCCCAGCAACAAAATAACAGCCTCTGCAAGGCTAGAACCCAGGACCCTGCACACGATACACAAAGTGATTTACCACTAACAGAGGTGCAGGAAGCTGTTAAAGGCTGGGGTGCGGAGGATGAGAGAGGCACTGAGTGATCACAAACTTATAAATAAGTGCATGGCATCCTGGTCAAAAGAGGTCATTATCACACTGTACACTGCCATTATCAGATCCATCACAGAGTACAGCGGTCCGTTTAGTATGTACTTTACCAATCATGTGCAGCAACTACAGTGACCTCAGAGGTTCCGTACAAAAAGAAACCAAGGTGTAACAAACCTGCCTTATGCACAGTGCCTTAAAGCTCTTTCCCCTCTACTCAGTTTTCTATGGATTGCTGATGGGTGATCTATGCCTGCCTTACAAGGCATCCGCAAACCCCACACTTGTGCATCTTCTATTCATAAGTCAAAGAGTACCAGAAATACAGGGTCTAGGGACCTGAGTTTTTTCTGTGACTTAAACAGAACATGCAGGAGAGACAGATGAGTCACAGAGACTGCCCCTCCTGTGGAACAGGCTTCCCAACCATGTGAAGCTGAGTTCATCTATAATCTAGTTTAAAGGCAATTAATCTATTACCTAGTTTAAATGCAATCTAGAACAGTGGATGGGGAATAGGAAATGTACATCAGGCCTGGGTCCCATACCCCCTATGAACAAAGGTAGCTTATAAATGCAAGGCCCTTGATGTCCTATTTGGAAACAGGAGATGATTATTCTTTTGGGAAACTTTAGTAGGCTTAGAAAGGCCACCCTGGATCATTACCCTTGTAACAATCTATGAATAAAGAGTACTGGGTTTGCTTTGTGTTAAGTGGAGTAAAGTCACCCTTTTACAACCCTGTCAGTAGTTTGGCTATAGATACAAAAGCATTTCAATGACACCAACAATGACAGATTTACCCCCAACAACCCCTAAAGTAGTTTGGCCACATCTGCAAACGCATCTCATTGATACCAAAATTAAACATTTGCCTCATCTACCTATTTAGATCATGTGCATTTACATAGACACTTACAATTACATGAAAGTTTGGCAACACATTCAGAATTCTGTCCATGTACATACAAGCATTTTATTGACAGAGTGTGAAATCGTTTCCCCCAGTAATCCCTTCACTGACATCTCCATGTATGCACAAACCCCAAAAAGAAACATTTACTCCAGTCACCTCTTAATTAGTACTAACATTTCCAAAAGCACTTCATTGACACCAAAATTTAAGAATCACCCCGATGACCCTTATCAGTAGTTTATCCGTGTATGCACAAGCACTTCACTGACATGAAAACAAAACATTTCCCTCTGTGACTGATTTGGTAGTTGGTCCATTTACACAGATATTTAAATGACATCAAAATGAAACATTTTCCCCGAAACAACCCCTTTTGAAGTATGTCTATGTACGCACAAGAATTTCATTGACATAACAATGAATCATTTCCCTCAGTGATCCCTTCAGTAGTAGGTCCATGCATACACAAACAGCACAAAAGAACCATTTCCCCAACATCATCTTCATTAGTATGAACTTGTAAGAAAAAGCACTTCACTGACACCGAAATGCAAAAGCACTTCACTGACAAACAAAAATGAACAGTTTACACCAATTACCCATTCAGTAATCTGCCCATTTATGTAAAGTATTGCCCTGACATTGAAATGAATCATTCTGCTCAGTGATCTCTTGTGTGGTATGTCCAAGTCTGCACAAACACCAAAATGAAACGCTTCCCCGAATGACTCCATTATTGTGAACATGCATGCAAACGCACTTCACAGACATGAACATAAAACACTTCCCTTAACAGCCCATTTGGTAGTCTGTCCGGTTACACAACTAAGTGAAAATTTTCCCCATGGACCTCTTCAGCGGTTTGCCCATGTACGTATGCACGGTCAGTTCACTGACATTAAAAGGAGCCATTTCCTCCAGTGATCTTTTTAGGGGCATCACCATGTATGCACAAACACACAAAAAAAAAAAAAACGTCCCCCATCTTCCCTGTCCATGAATGTAAATACACTTAGCTGACACCTAAATGATATACGTCTCCTACCGACCTCTTCTTTAGTATGTCCATATATGTGCAAGCACTTCATGACCATGAAAAACAAAATAAAAGGCATCTCCCAACAACATTTCCTGTTTTCCCAGGGATGCACAAGCACTCAAAATGACACCAAAATGAAAACTTTACCCAGAGGCCCCTCCACTAGTTAGCTCATGTATGCACAATCACTCCACTGACACCAAAACAAATTATATCCTTGACAACCTTTCCAGTCATTTTCCCAAGTATGTACAATCACTCAACTGATATAAAAATTAAAGCTCCCCAATGACCCTTCAAGTAGTTTTTCCATGTATGCTCAAGCACTCAAATCACATCAACATGAAACATTTCCCCTAACGATTTCAGTAGTGTCTCCACATATTTAAAATTATTTCACCTTACTCCATCTCCTTTAAAAGAATTAAAAAAATAGTACTTCAAGAGGGGCACCGGACCAAAATGTCAAGTATAAATTAGAAATAGTTGAGAGGTACGCTCAGCATTACTGATAAACCGTTATGTACTGGTCTAATTCTCCTAAAAAGAAAATCTCTCAAGTGCACATCATTGTGATGGAAGCACATGCTTTCCACTCCTTGATCACTGATCTGTAAATCTCAGCTAGACCAGTACAAAACAACTCTTCACAAAACAATGAAGTGAAAAAAGGTTCCTGTACTACACAACATATCAAGGGTAAGCATAAACAAAAAACCCACAGCGTTACACTGAATACTGCTTTCGCTCGATGTAAGGCCACACGTGCTTGCTTACTTGCCTGTATTTTTTCAATAGAATGCAAATACAGTCAGCTTACATCAATCGGTGGGAGCAAAAATGAGGAAAACTACTGCTTAAATGTAGCCGTCCTGACATCAGCATTTTACCAACAGAGGCAAGGGTTACCATGGCGGCATTACTGTTTTTCAAAAGTGAAAGCAAAACAGTATGGTAAGGCACTGTACCATTTCAGGAAAACAGTTGTTTTTTTTTTTTAACACTTCAATGCTCATAGTTTGTAGTGGGATCGTGAAATAGGGAGGATTTCTGAAACGTATCCCGTTGTGTTCCTTTAAAGGAGAAGACACGCCGCAGAGTGAAGACTTTTTTTTGTTGTTGTTTGACAATTAAAACAAAAGAAACAACCTGCAGCTGTAAAAGTGTGGGGGGGGGCAATCATCCCCCCTCGCACTATGATTCCACCAGCGCCCATGACTACTAAGCCATGGCATATATACATAACCCTGTTTTGACAAACATATTAACCAGCACAATCGGTCAACAGTACAGGAAATGTAGTAATATCATACAACACAACCTCTTAATGCAAGAATTCTGGACAAAGTGTGCCCAGATGTGGGTACAAATAGGGATATATGTCAAATACTGCTCTAATACACTTAAAATGTTGCTAGTTACACAGTTATATGTACTAGAACACATATCTTGAAGGAGATGAAGTCTGAAACACAAAAGTGTTGGCACGAGTAACTGACTTCAATCCTAAGATCATCCATGTCAATTGCCAAGAGATTGAGGTACAGGCCAAATATATAAGCCGAACATGCATGGATATATGGACAGAAATTTATCTGTAAATGTAGACAGACAGCTATATATATATATGTATAAGTATGACACAAATAATCATATAACATCAATTGTACATAGATAGATATGTTCATGTGTGTGTGTGTGTGTGTATATATATATATATATATATATATATATATATATATATATATATACACACACACACACATATATATATATATATAAATATATATATATACACACACACACACACATATATATATATATATATATATATACACACACACATATATATATATATATATATATATATATACATATATATATATATATATATATATATATATATATATATATATATATATGGGGGTTTCACATATATAATTATGTAGATATACATAAATATATATCTATGTACAGATAGAAATGTGTATAGCATTTCCACATGACAACAAAATCCTGAAACACTCACTACAGCATTATAGACCATAAGCACTGTTAATGGGGGTGGAGGCTCAAATGAGGGATACCTGGTACTTAGTGACTTAGTGCTAGGTTACCCCCCCTCCACAGCCGTAACGGATATGCTGTGCAATCCAATATCCAAGCACATGCAGTTCTTGATTTAAGGAACCTCCACAACACAGCTACAATGCTTTAACAGTAATCCAATTCACCTGTAAATGTCAGAGCAGTATCTGTAACATATCATGCAGAAAAGTCATTCTACCGTAGGGAATGTGCAATGTAGAAGGGGTACACATTACAACGGTACAGATATGCACACACATCTATACATTGACAAATATGTTCAGATATATATATATATATATATATATATATAGGTACATATACAGAGTCAAAAGGTGGTAGTAGCCATACATATGTAGAAGTAGTGTGGAAGTACTGGGTGCAAAGTATATCCCTCAGCCACAAGCCCTGTAACTGGTACCTGTGACATGTGTAGTGTGGCAACCATTCCCACAAATGAGAATACTTACATTAAGCATACACCCACTCACAATTCAAAGGACATGACATGACACACAGGTATGCAATACACAGAAAACCTTTGTTTGTGTACTATACAGTAATGTATGCCATTACTTACAGCACATACATTTTGAAATATTTAATCAGTGATGAATGCAAGGCCCACACAAAACAGTAGATACAAGCAATGTGGCTATATAACATACTATGCTGCCCAGGCCAAGGTCTTCAGTTAGTACAACAGTAGATAAAGGATTTGCCTGCAAGGTAAGTAACAATCAACAATTACAAATGTAGTTCAGCAGCCTCCAATTACACCCTGTAGTCAAGCCCTAGGGGGAAATGTATTAGTTATGGTAATGTCAATGTATCTGTCACATGTATGGGCCCTGACCAACATATTTTGTGGGAGTCCATGATATGACTGGGATGATAGCAGGAATGCTAGCAGTAAATAATGATAGGCCATTACCTAACAACCCCCTAACTGTATCACAGCAGGACAAAGCCTGCCATATGGAGGACAGAGACAGGAACACAGGACCGTACTTGCAATATTGCTGTTACACACCCTGGAAATTGCTGGTGTTACAGGATTTGTTGCAACATACCCTTATGGAGGAACAAGACATCCGAAACACAAACAGAGTGATCTCTGCCTAACATATAAAGCTATGTCAAACCCAGAGCTGTTGGACATGCTACACCTAAAGAAATCCCAATCCCTCTGAGCTACACGCTCTAGGGACCTAAACCTTGTCACCACAATAAACAGGGAACGCTGGAGGGATAGATTCCTGTTCCAGAGACTTCCTATACTCTGGAACAAGCTACCCATCTATGTCAAGCAAAGTTCTTCATTAGCACTCCAAGAAAAATCTTGATGAGTGGATGGGAAAAAGGAAATACACCCCGGGGATCACTTCTTAGGTTCATACTAGCCTATCTGTCCTAGGGCATTTATAAGCCTAGCCATAGTGCGTTTGGCTTTCGTCACCCATTTTAAATTAATTTTGCTATGCCCTTTTTTGAGGTTAGTATACTGTGCCTCTGTCTGACAGTGACACAGAAGTGATACCCGGGGTAAACCTATGATCCCCCATCCACTCATCAAGATTCCTCTTGAAGAGAGTCAATGAGGGACTCTGCCTAACCTGGACTGGGATTTTATTCCAGAGTGAAGGGAGCCTCTGGGTTATGAATCTGTCCCTCCAGCATGTCCTATATTTTAGTGCTGAGGTTCAAGTCTCTCGAGCGCGTAGCTCAATGGGATTTGGATTTTCTGAGGTGCAGCATGTCCATTAATTCCGGGTTGGACATGGCTTTATACGTTAGGCATAGACTGCCTCTGAGCAGGCGGTATGCCACTGAGTAGAGCTGGAGTTTCTTTAACCGGGCAGGATATGGCATCTGTTTGAGCCCTTTGATCCTCTTGGTGAGGTACTTTTGGGGTATTTCCAGTTGCTGCAGGTGTCTGGTAAGGTACATCCCAAAAGGGGCATTGTACTCAATTATGGGCCTGATGAGGGATGAGTAAAGAGGCACGATGACCTCCCCTGATCTAGATGTGAATCCCTTCATGATTAGGTGGGCTATATAAAATGTTTTTCCTAACCACTTTGGCCACGTGGTTGTCAAATGAGAGACTGCTATTAACTCGGGTCCCCAGGTCCCTAATTACTTCTTCCGTACTTAATGGATTACCACTTATGTGGTAATTTGTGGGCACTTTGTTTTTGCCAAAGGGGATGACTATACACTTTTTGGCGTTTAGCTTGAGGCCATGGCTCTGGCACCAGTTGTCTGTTTCTATGAGGCCCTTTTGGAGGATGCTTGTGTCAGCTGGAGAGTCGATTATGGTGCCCAGTTTGCAGTCATCTGCGAACTTGGTCAGCTACAGTCCTTCTGTGTTGGCCTGTACCTCTGAGAAATATATACCAAACAAGAGAGGTCTCAGGACTGAGCCTTGTGGGACGCCACTTGTAACTGGTTTGGAGTCTGACATGGCTCCAGCAATTCTAACCATGTGGGTTCTGCCCTTGAGCCAGTTTGCAACCCATCTAGTGACATAGCTGTTTATATTTAAGCTGGTGAGCTTACCTATAATGCCCGAGTGGGGTATTGTATCGAAGGCTTTTGCGAGGTCCAGGTAGGCTGTGTGGACCACCTTCTCCTCGTCAATGGCCTTGGTGACTGTTTCAAAGAAATCAACCAGGTTTAAGAGGCAGGATCTGCCCTTAACATAGCTGAACTGGGTAGGATCCAGTGTCTGTAGGTCCCCAATATCTTTATTTATAAGGTCCATGATGATCCTTTCCATAGCTTTGCAGACCAAGCTAGTCAGGCTTATGGGGCAATAGTTTCCAGGATCTGTTGAGGCACCACCTTTGTGGAGAGGGACCACCGTTGCTGTACGCCACTCTTTGGGTACATATCCTGTAGTAAGGCTGAGATTGAACAGTAGTTTTATGTTTGGGTTTAGCTCTTCTTGGAGTTCATGTAGGGCAGCCGGGACACTGTCTGGTCCCATTGATGCTGTGTTTTTTGCTTTGGAGAGGGCGGCTCTTACCTGAGCATCTGAGATGTCAGGGGGGCAGCACTCTGCTGGGATAGATATTTGCCCTTTGGTGGGGAGGGAGTTTGCGCTGAACCTGTCAGCTAGGATGTTGGCAATGTCTGTGGGTTTGGTGTATTTTTTGTCATTTTGGACTAATTCTGAGGATATCTTGGAATTCCCACCCAGGTTCCTAACATAACTAAAGAAAGCCTTGTGATTATCCTTAATGTCCTGTGCAATTTTTCTCTCAAAGCTGGCCTTAGACAATTTTATGAGTGCCCATAGTTTTTTGCTAATACTGATCAGAGATGCCTTCCCTTTTTGGGATTTTGCTCTATCATGTAGTAGCTTCCTCCTTCTATTGTATAGTTTGTTTATGGCTAGGGTCCCACCAGACAGGATGTCTACCTTTGGAGGATTGGATCTTGGTTTTATTTGGGATTGCATGATCCATGCATTCCTGAAGGTGTTCATAGAATGCGTTTATAAAGGATTTTGCGGTCTGGGCCGTATTTTCCACAGGCCCGGGGGCTTTGAAGGATTCCACCTCGGTTATGAGGAGTGTGAAATTTGCTTTAGAGAAGTTTTTCACTGTGGTTTTCTGGGCAGGGGGTGGGGTCGGGATGTGAATATCCAGTGAGATTAATTTATGGTCTGATCTTACCAGTGAGGGATACACTTCTGGTCTGGAGCTGGTGATGATCAGGTCCAGTATGTTTTCCCCTCTTGTGGGAGTGGTAACAAGTTGTTCCATAGCATTTGAGTTTATAAGTTATAGGAACCTTTGGGCTAGGGTGTTGGAGCTAGAGTAATGCTCCCAGTCTATGTTTGGGTAGTTGAAGTCACCCAATATAATGGTGTTTGGAGAGACCTTCATATTTTCCAGTGTTCTCAGGAAGGCCGAGTGGAGTTCCTGGGTTTGGGTGGGTGGTCTGTAGCAGGCTATAAACTGGAAGGCAGTTTTACCCACTGTTAGTTGCACATGGATAGTCTCTGATGCTTCGTGCTGTGCCACCAACCTGCAGGTGTGGGTATCTTTGACGAATATTGATACTCCCCCTCCTTTTGTGGTTCGGTCCAAGTTTTAGGGCCGAAAAGCATGGTATG
The DNA here is from genome assembly GCF_019279795.1 of Protopterus annectens. Lineage (NCBI taxonomy): Eukaryota > Metazoa > Chordata > Ceratodontiformes > Protopteridae > Protopterus > Protopterus annectens. The sequence goes on from NC_056745.1 coordinate 44,111,459, forward strand.
AGGTATAACCTGGTAGTGCTGGGGTGCTCTCGGGAGCCTTGAACCAGGTTTCTGTTACTGCAAAGATATCGATGTTCTCCATGCTAAGGAGAGTTTTAAGAGCATGCATCTTGAGGTTTAGACTTCTGGCGTTGAGTAGCATTACTCAGTTTCTTATCCCTTGTGATACCTATGGAGGTGGGTTTATCTTTTGAGCCTTGCCTAAAAAAGGCACTATGGGGATAGCAAGAGCCTTTGCCAATATCCGAAAGCCCAGGGGTGATAGGTGCAAGCCGTCCCTAGCGAAGCATCGTGGCTTGTCGAGCATGTCATCCCAGGCTGACAGGCTGTGTCTCTGCTTGACAGTGGCACAGGAAAATAACTTTCTTGGGTGGCGTAAGCTATGGAAGCTTGCTGGCTAAGCTTACGTAGGCCCTTGGGCCAATAGCCTAGTACCTACCTATGAACCTATGTACTGATAGCATGCAACAGACCGATGGCCAGTGATATATCTAGGAAAAGACCTGTGTGGTGCACAGACAAAACCAAACAGACAATCCACTGGCCAGCATGTGGATAGGCCCACAGTTGAGAGCTATGCAGACAGACTGCATTCCATCCTAAACTACTATATACACACAAACACTGCAAGACCAGCAATATACAATGGACATAACACTACTTACTCTGTCTGTAGGTCTGGAACCTCATACAAATGTGTAGTAGGCCTGTGTCTGCAAGTCCTGCTGTAAGAGGTATTGCAACCTGCTATCTGTAACACTGCTTCCCACATACAGGAAGGATGTCCTCCATACTGGAAAGGTTAAGGGACAATGCCCACATGAGTCAGTATTTTATAGTACTGGGTTGCCATGACAGTGGTTATCTGAAGTACTACACAGCAGGCTGCATGAGTTAGCAACTGTTGCACACAGATTGGTGCAGAGCCCATCACCTGATCATGTGCATCACCTACAAAAGCCATGCTGCAATCCATTCAAACCAGCTCAGTCACTCAAGTGGAGACACACACACACACACACACACACACACACACACACACACACACACACACAAAAAACAAAAACGCAAACAGAAAGGTGTCACAGCTGATAGAAAACAAAACAGGTATGTAAAACAAATATATGTAATTGAATGCAGTATGTGATATAGAATAATAGGATATATGATGTGGAATGATTTATATGTGCCATCTGTAGTTGTCTCTGTAATGATGTTCTGATGAACAACTGCTCTGGACAATACTGTCTGTCCCTGTAGGCAGTGGGACATACCTGCCAACTGTGCAGATCAGCAATGAGTGACAAAGATGTAAGCCATATCATCTGTGTTTGGTATGTTAGTGTGGGCAATAGTTGATGGTGGAAGTACTGCTGTCATGATATACACATGGGTGTCAGAGCACACCACTTGCAGGACAGTCAGGGTAATGTGTAATGTAGCATGCACAAATGCCATAGGTATATAATAGGCTTACCAGCAATCTGTCACCATATATACCACCTTAATATTAGTCTGTGTTCACATGTGGCACCTGTCTGTGTCGCAGCAAGTTAGAAAAGTGCAGCTGTGAATGAAAGACAGTTACAGAATGTGGATCAGATGTCTGTATGCACCCCACATCTAGATAAATATATGTGTGATATATAATGAGACATGTATGTCTACAGATACACAGACACTCATACAGATATATGTATATAAACAACCCATAAGATATATCTACACATATATGTACATATATATATATATATATATATATATATATATATATATATATATATATATATATAGTGGCATTGACAATGGCATGCAGGTGAAATAGTCTAACAGGCCAGCAAAGATAGTGTCCCCACAGGGAACATGGCTACGAACACATAGCACAAAGCATGGTACAAATACACAGCACAAAGCTTGGTACAATACAACACATGTCCCAACGGTAGGTAAGCTGCTGACATACCAGTTGCATTCTGTGAACGGTTTGCTGTAGCTGATTTGGTGGGGGGAGATAGAGATATGTATTAAGAACTATGGTAACCCTGATGTATGTGTTGCTCAGACCGGTTTCCATCTTTATGTCTTCCAGGGAAGATGGCCCACACCCGATTGCCAGCTTACAATGCTGCCGAAACCGATGTTATTGTAGAACACATGGTACAGCACTATGAACTGCTGTTTGGCCAGACAGTCCATGATCAGCAGGAGAGGACCACCCTGTGGAACTATCTAGTCCACAGGGTCAATGATGTCAGACTGCAGAACCGCAGCTATGAGTAGGTCTGACATCACTGCACTGACCTGCTTCGCCATGTACATCGGCATGTAGCTGCCATATGGGGGGACCACCTCACAACAGGGGGCAAGTCACCCATCCACCTCTCACCCGTGTGGAGGAGCTTCTCAACAGCCTTGTGGTACCTGCCTGCCTGCAGCACCAACAACTGGCAGGGAGCAGTGTGGAGGTGGGTGCCACCGACACACCAGCTGAGGAGCGTGCAGGTAAGGCCCCAGGGCACATCAGTATACCACTCTTGTGTATGCTTCCGTATCTGTACAGATACATCAGGCAAACCTGAAATGTCATATACATTGTCTGTTGCTGTGTAGTAGTAAAACAGTTGTGCATAAGCTGTAGTATTGTGGACTTCTACTGTTGATGTACCATAATGCTGCACTCACACTTTCAAATGCCACAGCTGTGGTCAATGACATCAACTTTCTCACACTCTTATGCAGGTCCCTCCAAGATACCACCAAGGCAGCAGCCTATAGCCGGAGAGTATGGTTCATTTTCATGCTTGACAATACACTGGGCATGTAATAGCTATGGGATATGCCATGCACACATGTAACACACCTACCCATACTGCATGCTGTACATGTTCATGTTTTGTTGCTGTGAAATGCACTGCATCACAGTAGAGACCATGCTGTGGTATCAGAAGGGTGCAATAGACACATGCAAGATAACCAACATCCTGTCTTTGTGAAATTTGTCATGAGATGCATGGCAGGACACACGGCGTACAGTAGGGACATGTGTGAAACACTCTCATGGCTGTATCTGCACACAATCAGGCTAAGTAACTGTGGCAGACACAAGCCTGGCCCCACAGCAATAGTGACAGCAGTGTGTGCACTCCAAGGGATGTGCACAAGTAGACTTTGCAACCATGCAGAGTTGTGGGACATGAGTAGGGCACCCCCATAGCCATGGTAAGGCTTGGTGGTTGCCAGTGTAATAGTCATGTACTGGTCATACATGCACTGCTGATATTGTGATCTGTAAAGCAGACATCAGGCATTCACAAATGATATCTGTCCACATATCATCCCAGACATGAGCTTCTCTAACACATGGGGGCTGTGAGCATTGGAGCTGACATAACTGACACAGTACTACATATGCAGTAATGGTTTGTACACCTGTGAGGTATGGTGCACAGTACAAGGCAGGGTGCAGAACAGGTCCACAGTAACACTTTGCACATGGATGCAGTATTAACAAGGGGAAGGGCCATCACCTGCCAACAAAGCCCATGCATCACACCAACGTATACCGGCACTAGCATGAAGTTAGTATAGTTGCACTGCATGCTGTTGAGCACCATATGTAATGCATGCTGACAGAAGGGCAATGGAAGGAGTGTGTACAAAAGTTGGGCAATACCCCATGTAGGTGTGTGTGGGGGGTGTTGATTGTGTCTGTAAGTGCAATCTGGTGGAGTGGAGTGTGGTCGATGCATGTCAGGTGTGTGTGTACATGTGTGTCTGTGTGGGTGTCCATGTATGCACAGGTGATAGTGGGATTGATCACATGGCAGTACTTCTCCTTGGGACTGTGCTGTACATGTACAAGAAGTGACACATGAGACACCAGGACAACCTGTCTGATATGTGAACACAGGACAGCAGATAGCATAACAATGTCTGTAGCATGGAACATGCATTGGGAGGGAAAGTACACACCAGGTATACACATCATACTGCTAGTAACAGACAGAGAACTGGCTACCCATGTAGGCAGCACTACTAATGCAATGGGGAGTTACCAGAGCACATCAGTGGGTGTATCCAGATATTACTGCTGTCCACATGATGGGTTGATTGTGCAACAGATGTGGCATGGACTGAGCAAGACCATAGTATGAGACTCCAGTGTGTAACATATGCAGTTAATGTAGCAGCCCCATCCATATAGGGGCCATGTAGACCATGACCGGACATACACAAAGTAATACTGGATGACAGCAGTGAAGCCATGTACAACCTACTCCACTCAAGTCAGGGAGGTGATGGAGTAACAGGTCATGTGTTGTGATCACACATGTAGGCATGGAGAGGAATGATATGTTAATAGGTAGTATTAATGAGTGTATGTTAGCAAGTGCCATGCAGGATGGGGAACATATGTAACTGAATGTGGGACTGTCTGCAAACCCAGGGAAAGGGAGGTAGTAAGGTGGACTTTCAGTGTGTGTGTGTGTGTGTGTGTGTGTGTGTGTGTGTGTGTGTGTGTGTGTGTGTGTGTGAGAGTGTGTGTGAGAGAGAGAGTGTATGTGTGTGTGTGTGAGAAAGACAGAGTGTGTGTGTGTGTGTGTATATACTATTATGCAATGCTGTACAGGTCTTCAAGTGTGTGTTTGTTTCCCCCACAGGTGGCGAGGCAGATCAGGGTCCCTCCTGCATGCAATCTGAGGTTGGTGTCCGTACAGACACCGATGATGATGATGATGATGATGATGATGGTACTGTTGAGGCACAGGTGGGGTTGTCAGAGGCTGACACCGTGCCATCATGTGTCATCACCCTCCTAGCCACCCCAAGCCCACACACAGTTACAGTGCCCCTACAATCCCCATCACAAGTGGCCATAGCAGAGGGACAGTTGGCGGTTGGTGCCAGTGACCAGGAAAGTGTGGTGTCCATGCAAACTGTGTCGGGTCACAGTCAGCATAGCCGGATGTCCGGCAGGGCACCACATTGGCAAGTGTACCGTGGTGCTTGTGGGAGGGCCGCTAGTCATCATGCTCCTGGCAGAGGGACCACAACTGGTACCACCAGGAGCATATTTCAGGCCATAATGGAGGCACAGGCACGTATAGAAATGTACACCAAACAGGGCCCTGAAGCTGCAGAGGGCTGCTTTCTCATCTGTAACCTCCATGAACCTGCTGCTGCCCTCCATGAACAGACCAAGGTCATGGACAGATGGTGGGATGAGATGGTGGGCCTCCTCGACTGTATGTCCGTGCTTAAATGTGTGGTGGGAGTGGTGTGACGGCCACATGGACATAGGCCAGAAACACCAGCAGCTGGCGGTCAACGTGGATGTGCCAGGATGCCAAGCCGCTCCCGTAGTGACAGTACCAGCCCAGCACACTACTGGGGGTGCTGTCCACACCACAGCAGCCCCCAGGCAAGACATCATTCCAGCGGACATTTGTCATCATCAGGGGAGAGTAGCACCTCAAGAGCTGTACCTGCACATGCCCATGGAACCCCTGACAGGCACAGTCAGCATGTCCGTGGCCGGAGGCAGTGAACTGCACACCCTGCCGGGTATAGTCTGCAGCTGTCCAACACCACCTGTATAGGGCAGCCACATGGCAGAACTGTGTGCATGTATACCCATACACTATGCAACCACACCTAGGGTGACCCCATACTGACACAATCACCACCACACCCCAATCAATGACCTAAACCCCTCAACCACACATATGGTGACAAATGTATGGACCGCCCTTGGCCTCTGGCAAACCAGCAACACACCCTGTGCATATGATACCTGTGCCACATCCCTGTCATCCATGCAAGGACAGGGTAATATGGTTCTGATGCACACTGGGACTGTAATAGAGTGCTGCAATGTACTGCAGTGTAAGATGTTGTCAGGGGTAATGTGTAATGCATACATGTCCGGTAGTGTAGCCATGCAGCTATGATGCATGTCAGCTGTTAGTAACACTGATTGATTTTTATCTCCATAATGTTATCCATTTGTGTTGTACATGTACATGTGTCAGCAGGAGGATGGCCTGCAGTCATATTCCACAAGGGTATGACACTGTGGTGACACCATGGCCATGTCATATCTGGTGCACAGTTGCACACATCACATATTTGTATAACAGTTTTTGCCTATGCCACATTGACAGGTGACCTGCTGATACATGTATAATCTGCACCCTTATGTCAACCCATCCACATACACACACATCCTTACTTGACAACACTGTGACTAGACCCCTACCTAGGTATGTAGTGCTACTGAACTGTGTGGCTTTCACTGCACACACAACACCTCATTTAGAGTGAGGTGTGTACCAAGTCACATGTTCAATATGGCAATGGGGGATTTAATGTTTGTATGTGGAGAATACATAATGTGTCATACCATCATTTTAGAGACCTGGGCATATTGTTGCTAACTAGCCTGCGTGCCCAATGTGTTACAGGTAGGCTGCACACAGCACATGTGGAAGTGGGCTGTATCCTGTTATCAGTTACCTGTATGGGTGATGGTGACAGTGGTCACCAGAAAGTGGTACGTGGGACATATACCTGGTGTCCATGGTGTAATGACAGTGTACACAGCACCCACATTCCCCAATGGATATTGTACACACTGGAACTCATCATGGTACTCTGACATAAACACTATCACACATTGCCCATGATGGCAATATAACCCTTTGCATATCACAACAGTGGTACCACAGGGATATGCATGTAATGCACATGCCACAGGCATAGTAGGGTGTTGCACTGCGATGCCACACCTATGGGCAGTGAAAACACTATGTGTACTACTGTGTGGCAATATGTAGTGTAATAGGAGTATGTGGCCTGGAAATGGTGTACCCTACAGATATGCAGACATTTGCGCACACACACACACACATGTGGCAGACCTCAATGGGATTCCCATGCCTATCGACCCATTTGTACAACATTGTTGTGCTAGTACTGCAAGGCACATGTAGCTTTTAGGGTGAGGAGCATAACAGGGTACATGTCATGTCCAATACAGCAGCAGCCACATCTGACTATGGCAATGGTAGAGGAGGTGGCTGTGAAAGCGGTCATGGAATTTCCAACTAAAGATGTGCTAACACACAAGCAATGCTATCCTCAGTAATGCACATGTACACGTGTCAATACTGTGATGCATTGTTGCAGGTGGTCATAGCTGTGTACCCGGCTATTGTCCATGGAGGGAATGGATGTGTAGGGGTTATGTCTACCTTGGTATCATGCCACCTGCCATGTGCCAGGAGGCAATCTATCGACAGATGCCACGTTAGTGACTGGCAGGGTGAAAGAGACATGCATCAGCCAATCCTCTGAGTGCCTTCTGCAAATGGCCACTGAGGTGATTCTGTTGTCATGTATGCAACATTTATTACAACACATGGTTAGTGTCTGTGATGGAGACCTGTACCTAAACATGTTCAGTTGACTGTGGTAGTGTAATGTAGGTACCTGTGGCATGTGGTCCATACAGGGTGATGTCACCTACATGTGACAGGTAGTACACAGCTGGCCACACATGCCGGTGTAAATCAAGTATAGGTTGTCAGAACGTATCCCAGCTGAATATGTGCCATCTGCACATCTGTAGAGGGACTGACAGACACCAGTTTGGTGAGTAGCTATGCCCTCACTAACATGTGTTGTACAGATGGTACTCTACAGTTACATTCCACATGTCTGATTATTATCCAATAGGGGATATATACGGTACCACAGCCCACACACTAGAAACATGACAGTGATCCCTCAGAGTGCAGCTATGCCCATAGGTGTGCTTGCTGTCAGTAGTAATGTCAGCACTCTACCCTTCCCTGGGACAGCACTGTCGACAGTAGTAATGCCATGTTACACTACATGCCAGTGTGACAGCACATACCCTGGGTTGCTACCCCTGCATGTCACACATTCACACAGATAACAGTGCTGTGCAGGTCTCATAAACTTGTGTGTCCCAGACATGACACTCAATACCCTTTGCTACTGTAATGACAGCACATAGAAGCTTGTACTGTACATGGCAGTACATATACATATTACAGATGTCACTGTCCAGGGTTTGACATAGCCTTGTATGTTGCGCAGAGATAGCCTCTGTGTAGACAATATGCCACAGAGTATAGCTGGAGGATTTCCAGATGGTCAGCATATGCCATCTGTTTGATGCCTGTGATTCTTATAGTGAGGTATTTCCACTGCCTTCCCAGCTGTCTTGTGAGGTACATACCAAATGGGGAGTTGTACTCTACATACAGGGTGTAATGAGGGATGAGTACAGTGGGACAATTACCTCCTTTTTTTCTGGATGTAAAGCCCTCACTGATGAGGTGTGCCACATAGAATGATTTCCTTACTGTTGTGGTTATGTAGTTATTGAAGGCGAGACCACTGTCCACCTGTGTCCCCATGTCTGTCAGCACACTTACGGTGTTTAGTGTACTGGCACCTATGTGGTAATTCATGGGTACATGGTATTTCCAAAGGGAATTACTTGGCACTAAGCTTGAGGCCATGGCTCTGGCACCAAACATCTGTTTCTGTAAAGCCATGTTGTAGAATATCCACATAATTTGGGGATGCAATAATGGCTCCCAGTTTGCAGTCATCTGTGAACTTAGTTAGCCAGAGTTCCTTAGTGTTGGCCTGTACTTAAGAGAAGTAGATGCCAAACAAGAGCTGTGCCAGGACAGACCATGATGTACTCCAATTGTCACTTATCTGCAGCAGGGATTGGACATGGCTATGTTTACAGTCTGGGTTCCATCGGTAAGTCAGTTGGCAACCCATCGAGTGACACAGGTGTTTATGGCCAGATTCAAAATTTTAACTATGTCTCTAGAGTGGGCAATGTTGTCGAAGGCCTTGGCCAAGTCCAGATAGGGTGTGTGGACCGCCTTATCTTCCTCCACAGCTCTGGAGACTGAACCAAAGTAGTCAATCAGGTTCAGGAGATAAGATCGGCCCTTCATGAGCCCAATCAGGGTGAGGTCCAGTGTTTGATGGACGCCAATGTCTTTAATAGGTTGCATGATTATGCATTCCATGCCCTTGCAGATCAGACTCATCAGACCGATGGGACGGTCGCTCCCAGGATCCAAGGTGGATTCCCCCTTGTGGAGTGTGATAATTGCAGCTGTGCACCACTCAGTGGGATAGAAGCCTGAGGTGAGGCTATGATTACACATGGCACTTAGGTGAGATGCAGGGTTATTTTTGTAGTTCAAGTAGTACACAGCCCGGGATGTCATCTGGTCCCATGGATGCTGTATTCCTAGCAGTGGATACGGCGTTTCCACCTGTATGGCAAAGCCTACTGGAATTTGGCAAACTTTTGTTAATGAGATGGGCCCTTTAGGGGGTGAGAGAAGGCTGAATGTGGCACTAAATCGGTCTGCCCAGATATTGGCAAACTCCTTTGACTCAGTATATTTAATGCCATTCTGTTGTAGCTCAGAGCAGTTCTGAGCATTGCCATGTAGATCCTGGACATAACTATAGAATGCCTTGTGGCTGTCTTTGGAATCTATGGCAATTATATTTATGTAACAAGCTGTGGCGGATTTCGAGGTATATCAGCTTCTTACTGAGGCTGGTAAGGGAGCTGTTTGCATTTTGGGATTATCCTTTTTACTGCAACAGTGTCTTTCTTCTGTTGTATAGTTTGTTCATGGCAGTGGAGCACAAGATTGGCTTTCTTGTTTGGAGGACAGTGTTTCGGTTCTATTTGGGATAGCACAATTAATGCACGAGTGGATGTGCCCACACAGTGCCTTAGTGTAGGATTCACCAGTTGCACTTTCAGCTCCGATCTCCATAGGTGTCATGAGGTTTGTCAATTCTGACTTGAGTAGCATGGTGTTGTCTTTGCAGAGGGTATTTATGGAGGTTCCTTACTGGCGGGTGGGGATGGGATGTGGATGTCAACGGTGATTACCTTACGGTCAGATGACCTATGAGGGGTTGACCACTGGTGTGGAGCATCCGACTCCCATGTTTGTAATGACCAGGTCTAGGATGTTAGAGACCCTGGTTGGACAATAGATTTGTTGATCCAGGGGGTTGGAATGTCTGAGTTCCAGGAACCATTGGTAAAGGGTGGAGGTACATGAGCTGTTTTCCCAGTTAATGGCAGAGTATTTGGAATTGCCCGGTATTATGGTGTTTGGTTGTATCTTAATATTGCCCAGTATGTTTATAACGGTGTAGTGAGGAGGGGGATCTGTAGTAAGCTACAATTTGGAATGCAGTCTTACCTAGTGTTAGATGCATCTGGTGATTCTCAGATGCATTGTGTTAGACACTAGGCTGGAGGTGTGAACGACCTTAGTGAATATGAACACCTGTAGTGTTGTGGTCTTGGTTTGTTGCCCAACATGTGTGATAAGGGTTGCAGGCAGGTATTACAGGTGTGCTCTCTGAAGCGTTAAACCAGGTCCCAGTTACTGCACAGATATCGATGTTCCCCATTTGTAGGTGTGGCTCAAGAGAGTGCCTTTTTAGGCTTAGACTTCTAGCACTGAGTCGCATTACCATCAGTTTTGTATGCTTGTATCTGTTACAGTGGTGGTTTTGTCCTTTGAACCTTGCCTAGATAAGGCAATATGGGGGTGCCAAGAGCTGTAGCCAGTAACCTGAATCCCAGGGACAACACATGCAGACCATCTCTGCCAGAGCATTGTGGTTTGTACATGTCGTTCCATGCAGACAGATACAGGATCCCCTTTGAATGACATCAGAAGCTTAGCCACTTGTTGAAGTCATTGTGTGTACATGTATATATGAGAGTGTTTATATATATATATATATATATATATATATATATATATATACACACATATATATATATATATATATATATATATATATATATATATATATATGTATAGCCATATACATATGTGGATATGTATTTGTGTCTATATCTCCATAGATATGTGGATATATGTGTACACATATATGTTTACCATATGTCCAGAACATGGAGTAGAGTCCTACCTCAGTACCAATAGTCCCAACACTGTAGTGCAAGGGGATGTCATGGATGTACTGCGGGTATATATGTAGACTGTTGCCACTGTCATAGGGGTGTCTTAAGACATGTTGGGTGTGTGAGAGCACATCTGCTGTAGACATTTGCACCATTGCCTACGGACAGACACCCTAGGGGCAGCATAGTACGGACCCACTGCTAGCACAGTACTGACCCTGTGGACTACAGCAGGGATGTGACCACTCTATGTGGACAGTGTGGCACTCTGTGGTCAGTCCAGATGTGTAGACATGTCCTCTTCATGTGAGACATGTGGACCACGCCTCCCAATGTGGATGTTACTAGCCATGTACATGGGTATATCATGACAAATTGGGGTACTTATGCCCACACAGTGTATGCACACACACACACACACACACATCAGTCTGTCCAGACACAATACCTGGTGCTGCTGAGTTCATATGGCCACATACTGCCCAGTAGATAATGACATACATCTGTACATCATGCCACTGCTTTGTCAGAAATACACAACAGTTTTGCTGGCCTGGCAGCAGTATGTCTTGCAAATAACTGGACATAACAGCAAACTAGGTATTTACAGTTGGCTGCTAGACATGTCACAAAGCACTGGGCAAACTACAGGCAGACTGCCACAACACTGGAATACATATTGTATGGGGAATACACATGTACCTGCGATTATAGCGGGCAGGTCACAGCACAGCATAGCAGACACCTGTAAGAAAATGCATACCTGCATCCAATGTCAGTGCAGCCACAGCTATATATGATACACAAGCTTAACACTGGAGCAGCATGTAACATCAGACAGAACAGGACAGAGAACAATGGCGTCTACCACAGTCTGTATAGAGCCCATGGTTCGTAGGTGCAATACACATAAGAGTCGTCAATCATCCTAACTCAGGGGTCTGCAACCTGCGGATCTGGAGCCACATGCGTACTGGCTCCTTGTACCTCTGAGGATTAATGGACACACTACTGCACCCCACACACACACACACAG
>NC_056745.1:44128520-44204665 GCF_019279795.1 Protopterus annectens
CGTTAGAATGCATTTTTTGAATGATGTATCACAAAAACGGCTGTCTAGCCACGATCAAGAAGTCACTTCCAATACTCCGTAGTAAAAACAAAACAATAGTTTATTGCATTTGACAAACAAGTTTGTCAAATGCAATAAACTATTGTTTTGTTTTTACTACGGAGTATTGGAAGTGACTTCTTGATCGTGGCTAGACATCCGTTTTTGTGATGCATTATTTTCGCTGGTTTTGTGACGGGAGTCTATTCAGCTTTGGAGCTGTTTCCTTTTTCTTTGGATTTTTTGAATGATATGAAGTCTGAAACTGAAATTGCATGTCATTATTTATTAACCAACTATATTCAGATATAGTCGATTGTCTCAGTACTCACCAAGTTTATTAATATAAACAACTTTCTTAAAGCAGCAGCTGTGGAAAACAAGAAAAGATGTGAAAGTCTGCCTAAATGAGATGCAGTTTCCAGTTCACACCTAGGAATGAGTACTGTTTGCTAAGGTTAACTGTTGCAAATTGAAGACACATCTGTTGCAAAAGCTCAGACAATCTTGCCTTTTCAACAATCTCCAAAAAAGTAGACAGTGAAGGCCTCTGTAACATACTGAATGCAGAGCACCTTTCTTCTTGTCGATGGCTAGCAAATGTAATTTCTAAAGCTTCTTTGAAAATGCAAGAGGATTTGTCACTGCACTCTTCTTCTTCCCAGTTAAGTCCAGATGAATCTAATACTCAAAATTTTGGTTTATTTTTGGGAGGCCTGTAGGAGAGTAAACAGGAATGAACCACTAACCAGCTTAAATGAACCTGGAGACTCTGCTTCAAATAAAAATAGCTAGCATTCCTGTAGGACTCAAACAACAAATCAACTTAACATAAGTTTAATAATGCCTTTATCTTGAAAAATTCAAATGTTAGTAATGGTAACTTAACCCAAGTGTACAGATGGAGGACGACCAAAGCCATACCTTAGCCATAATGTATGATTCGGTGCGTGTATCTCATGATGAACAGTGGAGTTCATGATACACCCCAAAAGTAAGGGATGACCAGTTTTATTTTCAATGATCATGTGGCTGCAGCAACGACACTCTAGAGTCTAGAGGGAGTTAACTAATATGCCAAAATCAGCCAAGATTCCTAGCAAAATGGAGAGAGGAAGCTTATTTTATCAGGTTATGACTACAACAGATGGACGCACACAACCATATTACTTGTTATGTTATACTAAATGCAATTAAACTTTTAAAGGGATATCATGACAGGTACACAAACCTTTAATGGGGTAATACAACCGCATTCTACCAAATCAGCCACAAAGCGTTTTTTTTGTACTACCTTGTACTTTAATCACTATAAACACTGTTAAAGATATAAAGAGACACGTCATATATACATTTCCAACTAACACCACTACAGCATTTTCCAAAGGGGTGTACTGATTAGAAGAATGCTCAGAGTTCTCAATTTCAACTTAAAAAAAGTTCATGCCTGGTCTCAAACTGCACATTAAACTAGCCTGCTACAGCCTGGCAACCGTGAGTCAACAGACTTACTTTACACATACGCACTTTTTAGTGCAGCATGCACAAAATTGGGCATATATTAAGGAGAGTACAACCTTCAACCTTTATACAACACACTCAAGTGGAAATGGGCACACAACTTTTAATTACATACACGTAAATTATGTCCAAAACACGTTTTACTAAACCTTTATGGTAAAGCGGTTGTATAGTGTGCTTGGTTTCCAATAAATGCAAACTTTAAAGCTATTTATGTTTAAAACATTATGCACGGCTGCTATTTAAAACAGTAAAATGACACACCTACTTCATTACTTACTATATATAACCACATAGATATGAGCTTTCCCACAAGGTACCTTACGACCCTTTTTAAGTACAACAGGACATGGTTCGCCAGTGAACATACTTAGCACTTGTTCTACCTTTTATCAGCAGAAGCAGCAGAGCATGTAGAAGATCAGATTTAAAGGGTGCAGCCTAAAGCACTCCTAAAGAAGCTGAATTGTAAATGCATATCGAACATGTAATTCCTTCTTGAACTTCACCGATTATACACACCTACCTCTCACTTCGTCCGCGCAATCTGAACATCCTCTGGAATTCAAATTACCAGCAGGCACGAAAGACAAAGACATACATCACCAGTCGTACAGACACAGAAGACGAAAACAGGTCACAAACACCTGTTGCATCTATATGACTGGATAGGACGGAAAGGGCATTCTTAAAGAGGAACACCCTTTAAAAAAAAAAAAAAAAAAAAACTTTTTTTTAAATTAAAATACAATGAGTTTCTTGTCCAGCCGGTTCCAGGGGGGTGCAAGTGCACCCCCTTGCACCTGCCTGCGGGCACCCATGCCTGTAACACCAGTACTATACAAAACATAACACAACTCTACTCGCAGTCTGTTTGTAGTTCCCGACCCTCCTACAAGTATGTGGCTGCCCTGAGTGTGCTGGTTCTCCTGTAAGAGGTATTGCTACTTGCTGTTGATAACACTAATGCCCACACACAGTAAGGATGTCCATCACACAGGAAATGTAAAGGACTCATGCCCACATGATGTAGGGATTTATAGTGGGTGGTTGCCAAGACAGTGGTAATTGGGAGTACTACACATGTGTAATCATATACATACATATATATATATATATATATACATACACATATATATATATATATACATACACATATATATATGGCTATCTAGATAAGTATATGTATATATTTCCACCATATGTCCTGGACATGGAATGTAGCCCTACCCCAGCCCCTATGGTCCCAGTGTCGTAGTTGAAGGGGATGTTAGGTATGTATAGCAGGTATATTAGTAGACTATTGCTACTGTCAATGGGATTGTCTTCACAGACATGGTGAGTGTGGGAGGTCACATCTGCTTATAACGTGGGCCAATAGCTACTGACAGACATCCTAAGGACATCATTGTACAGTACCGCTGCTAGCACATAATGCCACTGTGGACTGCAGCAGAGATAATGGCCAATATATGTAGAAAGTCTGACACACTGTACAGTCCAGGGGTATACATATAAGCCCTTAGTGCAAAACATGTGTACCATGCCTTACAATATGGATGTAGACAGCCATGTAGATGGGTATAACACATAATGACTGGTGTACATTAGCCACCATAGGTTATGCATTCACACACCCCTGTCTGGCCTGACACAATGACCACTGGTACAGGGGTGCCATGGCCACATACTACCCACTAGATATTGACATACATCTGCTTAGCATCCTACTGTTCTGCCTGACATACATGACTGTTAAGGGAGGCCCAGCAGCAGTACATCTGGCAAGTATCTGCACATGACATCTGACTGGGTAAGTGCACTAAACTGCTAGGCATGTAACAATGCACTGTGCAGTCTGCAGGCAGACTGGGTCAACAATGGCCTACATCTCCTATGGGGGAATGCACATGTCCCTGCATTTAAAGCAGGCTCAACAGGCATGTCACAGCACAGGGTAATATACACCTGTGTGAAAGTGCATAACCACAACCAATGTGAACCCAGCCACATATCATTAGCTAGCATAATATTACAGTATATGGACTATCTGTTCTACACCATCCTCATATGTGCCACTCACAGACTGACCCTACATATTCTGGGCTGCTACACAGTTTGGTCTGATGGCTGTCTGTAGTATGGGACACACGTGTGTATGGCCCTACAAACATGTACGCCAATACAGTACCATACAGTGGAGCAGCATGCAACATCAGATAGGAGGGGAACTAGAACAATATCATCTACCACAGTCTGTACACAGGCTAAAGTACATATTAACAATACACACACTGTCGACATTCACCATAAGTACACAGACCTCAGTACTGCACAAACATCCACAGAATGTCCAGGTTACATCATGAAATATAACCCCTACTGTACATTACATGTGTAGCAGTCAGCTATACCACTGGCTTGTTATCAGCTATGATGACACTAATTATGGTGTACAGCACCTATGCACCACTTCATGCACGACATATGTACAAAGGTTGACAGAGGTGTAGCTGGAAGCAGATACACAGTGCCAATATCGACATGTTGCTGTGATAACCGCATACATTTACTATTGTAATAGGGTTTGTTGCAACATATGTCCTATGAGGGATATGACGTCAATGACTCTCACGGCTTTCACCATCTACAGACTGCAATCCTCACACTACCTTCTGCAGTCCACAGATAGATGCTTCCTGGGTAACACATGAAACCAAGACAGAACACTGCCCAGTCTGCAGATGACCCTGCAGATGGGGATTCCTCATAACCATGGAACTGACATGGCAGGTATTGAGACATGTACGACAGCCATATCCACACAAACACTGTTACACCAATATTACTCCAAATGCAGTATAGCAGCACTTACAGTCTGTAGTCAGGTCAGGTACATCCCCCTCCTGTTTGCTGTCCTCTTTCCACAGTGTTTGCTGTTAGAGGTAAACCCCAATCCATCTAAGCTGCTGTTTGCCAAATGACAGATCTAGTTCCTGCTCACAGTGGACGAAAAGGGCCAACACCACAATGATGTTCTTAGATATTGGAGTGTGTTTCCATGCAATTGGCTATGGGAATGTTACCACAGCTGTTTCACATGCAATCAGCTAAGGGAGGACTGCAATTCATGCAGAGGCCATCAGTTGATCATGAGCATCACTTAAAATACACATGCCGCTGCCTAAGCAAAGCAGGTGTAGGTCTCCACATCCACCAGAGAGGTGGTGGGAGAGGCAGACAGAGGCAAAAACATGTCAGGGAGGGGTGGAAGAGTAAAACTGAAGCATGTTTGTGTCACACACCTACCAGCACAGGGTATCAAACCCCTGACAACTATGTAGTGTGATCACAGTTCGATGCAGTTATTGGATGCGCCACATTGGTTATCTGTTGTGGAGCACTGAGAACATATATGTGATGGTGAATGACATCTGCAACAGGGATATAGTAGCTATATGGTAGGTGACGCACACATGCCTGTCTGCAGGAAGTGCTAGCGTCAACACAGCCACACTCTCACAGGGACACACACACATTGACACACTTGGCAGGGCCAGGAGTACAACACATCAGTTGTGGGATTGCCACAACACATCACTGTGTTGGTATCACATGCATCACACGGGTCATACGGGGGGGTTGTATGGGCAAAGGGTATGGGAAGGTGTCTGACATCAGACAGCTTGCTGCAGTATGCCCATGGGGGTTGTAGGGAGTGTGGATGTGAACATGAGCACCATACAACACACACACAAACACACAGGGTGCCAGTACTGACATGCATGGGTGCATGTCTGCACAGGTGTGTGGTGGTTGACTGTGCCAGATGGCTGTACAAGGCTAGGTGATGGGTGTACCTTGGCATCAGGCCACATGATGATGGTCTGCATTGTGGCTCAGGGCTGTAGTTTCTGCATTTGCCCACACAGGTGGGTACTGCATCCACCATCCAGTCACCTGGGTGACTATTGTGTGTGGCCAATGCTGTGCATCGCTTGCCCTGTATGTGTTCCTTAGTCCATAACATGGACGGTATCTGGGATGTGCACACCTCCCACATGCATGTACAGTGACATGTGGATCTGTACCTGGGGTGTATGGCCCATGTTGTGAACACAGATTATCATCAGATGTGCCAGTCTTGCCCACCTGTGGCGGGAACTGGTAATGGCCAGCAGGTTTACCCTGCACCTACATTGAGAGCATGCTAACAGCATTCCTGGTGTCAGTGGCATCTGTCCATGCAGGGCATGTTGTCAGGCATGGTATGTCAGTTGTGGGTCACATGTGATGGCACCACAGGTGGTGCAGGTGTCCATTGGGGAACAGAGGTGCACTGTCTGCACATACGTGCATAATGGGCAGGGTGACATGCCCTCTGTAGCCCACTGCCATCATGCCATAGTTACTATCGGTGGCCAATATGCAGTGTACTAACCACATATTAGCTGTTGCCTAGGCATGTGTGTGTTTATGAAACATGGGTTGACAGTGTGCTCTGGGTAATACTGGGGTTAACTGTGATTGTCTGGCCTTGATGTCACATATATGGGTATAGCTTTGCACCCCAGCCTCTCAGCCATTTCACATCTGCTATCCCTGTACAGCGGATATTGTGATATATAGTAGGGCCACCATATAAGAAATATGCAAAACCCGCTCCACATTGGCCACAGGTATCACACACTCACACCCACCTCTACACATGATACAAGTTAAAAAACACACACACAATGTCTGGGAATAGAACCCCTACCTAACTAGTTTGTTACACTACAGCACTACGCAGTTATAGTACGCGCCACAGACATTACTGGAGTACTCCTTCCCCAATGGTGTACTTCACAATGACATCAGCAGGATTGCCAAAGTAGGGCATTTGAAATTTACTGCGAGTGACTAGCCTAAAATGCATTGCTCCCTACACAGACAGTGATACACACAAAACATCCACAACAGACATGTGTGGGTATAGAACCCCTAACAGAGGTCTATATCACTCTACAGCATGGAGCTATTATAGGACGCACCACAGGGATTACTAGACAACTCCTTCCCCAAAGGTGTATATCACAATGAAAGACATCAGCAGGGTTGCCAAAGTAGGGCATTTGAAATGTACTGTGTGTGACTAGCCTAAAATGCATTGCTCCCTACACAGACAGTGATGCACATAAAACATCTAGAACTGCCATGGGTGGGGATGGAACCCTACCATGGTTCTAATTCACACTACAGCAGTACACAGTTACAGGACGCGCTACAGAGATTACTGGGCTACAACCTTCCCAGTGGTGTATTTCTAGGTGGGTGACATCAGCAGCCTTGCCAAAGTTGGTATATGAATTACATGGAGTGTGAATACCCTAAAAAGCATTGCTCTCTGCACAGTCAGTGACAGACAGATGCACACACAAATGCACACACGGACTCACACTCACACACACACTTGCCAAGTCTGGGGTTTGACGACCTACCTAACTACTTTATCACACTACAGCAGTACACAGTTACAGGATGCGCTACAGAGATTACTGGACTACAACCTTCCCAGAGGTGTATTTCTAGGTGGGTGACATCAGCAGCCTTGCGAAAGGTGGGTATATGAATTGTAAGGAGTGTGAGTAGCCTAAAAAGCATTGCTCTCTACACAGAGACAGACAGACACACACACAAACACAAACTGACACACACACACAGTTGCCAGGTCTGGGGTTATTACTCCTACCTAACTAGTTTATCACACTACAGCAGTACGCAGTTATGGGATGCACCACGGAGATTACTGGGCTATAAATCTCCCAAAGGTATATTTCACATTGGATGACCTCAGCAGGCTTGTCATAGTAGCGCTATGGGGAGAGCAGTGTGTGCATGGGCCATAACCCATTCATCTAGGGGTGACACGTAACATGCGGCCACAAATGGGGTCATATGTCACAGGTATGAGTATACAGCTACTAGATGACTTGTACAGTCATGTTGCACAGCTGGCATGTGCACCACATAGTCTGTGGTGCTGACAGGTACTGGTCGCTAGAATCTGCAGTGAGTGACATCTACACCTCATGTTTGGGGCCCTTTGGCTGTGTGCTGGGTGGGACAGGCCTGGATGGCTCCTTGTCACGGTCACCCTCTTCCACACATCTATGTTCATCTATATTTGGCTTATTATAGTGTGTTGTCCTTGCATATATCCACCGTGTGTGCAAGGCATGAGTGGTGCATACTGACAAGTGTCTGCACTAACAACTGCCCGATATGTCTGGCCCACTGGTGTTTACAGACGTGGCCTTCATGTGTTTAAGTGTGTGAGCATGCCCAGTATGTCCATCTGTATTGCATGTGTGGATCAAGTCCAGGTAGTTTGAACTGCATTGCTGACCTTTGTGTTGTACACAGACAGGTAGCATGCTGTATCTGCAGGGTATCCATCGATCATTTGGCATTGACTGTTGCTATATTTCTGCATAGCTGGGGGACACCTATTACTAAATTTCTACACAGGGTTTGGGGAGGCACACCTGACTGTTATACTTCTCTGTTGGATGGGGGGAGGGCACACCTGACTATTTTTACACAGGAGTGCGGGGGGCACAACTGACTGTTACTATATGTTACGTAGGCACACCTGACACTTGTACACATTTGCTAGGACTGTACTGGTATGTCAAGTACTCCATTTCAGTCTGTAGTCTTACCTATCATGCTGGCTAGAGGCATACCAGTGTACTACAGTTCTTAGCTTTTAATTACCTACATATTAGTTTCTGACTTCCTAGCCTTCACAACTGACATTCCACTACCTGGCCTGCTGTAGTCCATCTGTGTGGGCCTGGGGGGGGGGGGGTTACCCATAGCCCTCATTCAGAGGCCATAGTACAGCATTTGTTTGTGTTTGTCTACACCTGTCCTGCTGGCTGTGACTGTTGTTGGGTATGTGACCCCCCTCCTGACTGGCATGTGTGAGTCACTTACCTTGTGGATGTCCCATTATTGAGGGTGGTGCTGCAGGGCTACCTATGTCGGATGCACACAATATACTCCATACACATGGTAAGGCACAGGTAGTGTAATGTTTGGCATCCCTTTTAATCTATGTGAGAATCAGAGATAGGTGTTATTCCCTGGGTCCATCCCGTGTCAGTGTATGCGCTATGCTTTACCTCTTTGCCAGGGCATACTGGGCATGCCTCTTTCTGCCTACTGTGGCAGGCTCAGGTTGTTCCTCCGAGTCGCTCTGTGCCTGTGCAGGCCTTGGCAATGGTGGGGGGCTGTGTGGCCCTGCCCTGTGCTGTTCCTTCTGCAGCTGTTTCTGCAGGATCCTATTGTGTAGCATGGCACATACAAGGACGATTTGGGTACATGTAGTTGGTGAGTACTGCAAGGCTCCACCAGATGTGTCCAGGCACCAGAACCATGACTTGAGCATCTCAAACACACGCTCTATTTTGATTCTTGTTTGGGCGTGCACCTCATTATGGAGTTCTTGTTCGGGTGTGTGCACATTTCTGATGAGTGTCATCAGCCATGGCTACAGTGCGTATCCAGCATCCCCCACTAGGTGACCATGTGGGATGTCCCCATTGGCAAATTTCTGGTACAGCTGCGTCAGATGTGGGAATCGTGATAGCTTCCAGGGCAGCCAGCACATACGTTCAATATTATGCCCTGGGCATCACACATGACCTGGCAGTTGGAGGAGAAGCCCTTGAGGTTGATGTAGACCCTACCCCACTCACCAGGTGGTGCTTTGATGCATATGTGTGTGCAGTCTATTGCACCCACTACCTGAGGGTATTCTATTTGATGGAAGAGACGCATATTGCTGGCCAACGCCTCACGGGTGATGGGGAAATATAAGTGCCCACTGACATGTGCTGACATGGCATCCAGGAATTGGTGGAGTACCCTGGATGCGGATGCCTATGAAATACCCATCATATCCCCAGTTGGCCTTTGGACGGTACCTGTAGCTAGTATTCTTAGGCCTACACATTCCTTGGTGTCCACTGGGATGGGTTCCTCTCTGTTAGTTGTGCGTGTGAGGCGTGGCCAGCACAGCTCAATAATTTGCTGTAGGAGGTCCCTGTCCACCCTATAGCACTCCACTATCTCCAACTCATGTAGCCCTTGGTAGGTTACCCTGGGTCTGTACACACTTCTCCGTCTCCTCACTGTGGGTTGGTCAGCAGCATTCACATCCTCACCACCCTCAGCCTCTTCCACAAGTTGTATGATAGCTATTGCAGGGCCCAACATATTGCTGTTGAGAGTGTTAAAAGTTCCCCACTTGTTTACACTGGTGGTGTAGAGTGTGGGAAAAACCAGAGGGGTAGGTGTTTGCAAGTTTATAGTAGTGTTCTGGGCTGGACTGGTCTGCTGCCTGTGTAATTGGCTGGTTCCGATACGTTTCACCTGGCAGCTAAGCTAGTACTCCTTGATTACCTTCCTACTGCTGTTTTGCCTTCCCATTGCCCTTCTGTTTAAGCCCGAGGGTGCGCCAAGCAGAGCACTCAAATGTGCACACTGCTGCTATTTCCTGGTTTAACTTCCTTTTTCTTCCTGTAAAACCCGGTGCGTAGCATGCACACCCGCTTACATTTTGTCAAGAGTGCTAGGCAGGTTTAGACACACCCCCTAGCTTAGTTGTGCTAAGCTAGGAGCAAACCTGGGCCATAGGGCTCCAATCCACTTACAGTATGCCTGACACACCCACCCATGTCACCTACTTCCTAGTCTTGCACTCAGCTATTCATGCTCTTACACTGTTGGGACCGGCAGGTCACATGCTGGGGAAAACAGGGATTCACTATTCTTCCCTTCATTTGCATAGGATTGCCTGCTAATGCGTAGTTACATGTATCACACTGAGACCACCCCCTTAGCAACTACTATTCACTGGCCAGGTTGTCTTTTGCCTACCATTGACTTGCATGGCAGAATATGGATTTTAGTTAGAATGCTTGTTTTGGGTTTATTTTATTTTCCCACCAATCCCATTTGTGCACCACTGCCCTATGCTTATACAGCTGAGATCGTCGAAAATAAAATACAAGTTGAATTTTTTAATTTTTGTATTGTTTGCAATACCAATGGACTTAAACTTGGCCATTGGCATGCTTCCTCAATGATATGCAGCCTTTATTTGGAGCTGTCATGTCTCTATTTTGGATTTTGCAGAACTGTACTCTGTTACTAACGGAGTACATTTCTGCAGACTATGCTAGTTCTGCACGGCCTGATTCTAGCTTCCTGGATAGCAGATTTACCTCATTTGCATGTTTTTCACCTGCAAATGGGGTAATTTGCATACAGGGGCTGGGAACGTGCAGGACTAGTGCAAGAGCCCTCATGCACATCAAACAGGCATGTACGTGGATCGCTCGGCCGCCATATTGCCAACATTACCTCCTACACTAATCATACATGCCGTGCTGGGCTTGCTGAATCTGGGGGAGAACCTTTGTAATTTAGCTCTTTGTGGGTTGGTTGCTGGTCCAGTTTTTTTTTTTTTTTTTTTTTTGATTTATAGAATTATCACATTTACACTGTTTTATCATAAGATAACCATACACATTTGTAGATCAGTTACATCATGACAAGTATTCTACCATGTGGCTTTCTAGTATGGTGAATGCTACGAGTAGTAGTTTAGAAGGTACTTCCAACCAATGGAACTATACTGACTGTTATCCAGTATGGAATGACTATCAAATCAGCGTTCCAGGACATTATGAAAATTCTTAGAAATTTCAGTCTTATGTTATGCACTGTAAATCCCTAAAGACATACAAGCAGGCATGTAGCCAGTGTTTTCAAATTTGTACTCAACTCCCAGACTGTTGCCCCCTCAACAAGCCACACCCACATTAACACTGCTGACCAAGCCACGCCCCCTTAATACTGCTGATCTCTGAACAGATCACTTGGAAGTATATGCCAGGGTAGTAACTACACGATGCATCAACATTTTCATTCCAAAGGCACATTTTCCGTAAGTCAAAAAAACAAAATACCTTTCCATTTACACTAGGACAGATCAGTTTAACCCCCCCCCCCAAGATTACTCTTCTTCCCCTTGCAGCCCCTAACCCCTGTAGTATCTCATTATACCTCCAGTGATGCTGCTGACTAAAGGAATGTCAGGGTCTAGGCATCACATGCTCCTCAGTGTTGTGGTCTGTAGGTACAACATATAGTGCTCTCCCTAGGTAACATCCAAGCTATGAGCCACAACTACCTCCCTTTCACCAGCATGGGTCACCTGGCAATGTATGATCACTCCTATGGCCTACAGTCACACTAAGCCTTTTGGAATGGTAAATCTTACATTCCCAACAGCAAATACATTTTAGCTGGGCTATGTCATACTGCAACTGACAATTAATGAAGATGTGTACCCATGGGGAGTCAATCAAGCAAAAAGTAAAGCAGTTGAAATTTACATCCTTACTACCCTGCTTACGTTATGTGAATCTCAAGCCTTTGATGAAAGGAAACTGGTTAAAGCAAGAAAATTACCCTAGGCGCCAGAACTGGTGGGACTGTTTACTGTCACATGCTCTAGGCACTTGTTTGGAGTTTTTTCTAGTCTTATGATCCAGTGATAGTCTGAACAAAATTATTGAAAAGAAAAGAAATTCAAGGAAGAAATTCCATGGCCAATACTAGGAACTACAATACCCAGAAGGGTATAAAACCCCTCAAACTAAATAAGCAACTCAGAAATCTTATCAAGCCCACCAAAGCCAGATTTGAGGCAGAAATATCCTCGAGGATAAAAGATAATGATAAGGTCTTCATCAGCTTTGTTCACAGCCTCAAAGGTAACATGACAGTGTGCTGAACAAATTGTAAATGGAACCACTTAAAAGGAATCAGAGGATATAGCAAACCTGCTGGCTGATGCATCTAATTCCAGTTTCACTCCTTCCCCTCAATACCTTTCAGAAGACACCCTCGACCATAAATCCTCTGGCTATCACTAGTAAACAAGTCTTCAATGGACTCTCCAAGTCAAAGAATACTACCTCAATAGGCCCTGATAATATCCTGGGATACCTCTTGGATAGCATACAACATGAGGTATCAAGCACTCTAAAATCACTGTTCAACATTAGCCTAGTAATTGGCTTCATACTTAGTGAATGGAGGACTGCAGTAGTTAATCCTTAGCACAAGGTTTGGCCTTCTACTGACTTGGATAACCACAGACCATAAGTCTGACTGGATTTGTACGTAAACGCATGGAAAGAATTATCATAGATATTTTAAATAAAGAGAAAGGGAACCCATTTTCTTATTTACTTCTACAATTATTACAGATACTGAAATAAAATAGCACAAGCACCGATAGCCATTTACTAAATACGTTCTCACAATGAAAACAGACTCTGCATGAGCAGTAAACTTCTCTGCCCTTGTAACTCACATTTATTGAAATGGCATGAAAACCCACATTAAAAGAAAATGCATCTGACAGTGGAGGATTAAGTTTACCTTTGAGCTGTTTTCAAACCATAGGCTCCTTGCACACATTTATAGGGCCATGCACACATGTATGTGTTCTTTGATTCGACCTCATGATAAATTATATTCCTTATATAATACATCACAATTTGTTAGAATGGTGTTTTAAATTTGTAGTTATGAACATTTTTCGAGAAAGCAATGAAACTAAATGTATGAAATAATGATAAAGCTAAACATTTCAGAAATTTTTGACCATAAAATGCCACTCAAACTTCTATCATTATAATTCACCAATATTACTCAAAAAGCACAATCTTTTCAGAAGTAAATGTCATCCAGATAATTCTACCTTAAAGAGATCTGTAACTAAGAAAAGAGGTTGCTACTAGCAAACAACATTACATTTCAATGTTTCATCTACAAATTCAGTGCCTGCTGCCTTTGAAGAATAAATTGTCTGTTACATTAAAAATGGTAAGCTGGTAATATTGCAATAGGGAATGACTGACAATCCAACAACAAGTTACTAGGCATCTTATACAAAGGAGGACACACTCAGGAATGTAGAACCCCTATACCTCCTTAAAATGCCAAATAATCCGCAGTTAAAATGGCACTGCCATATCAGCACTCCATCTACATGGTATGGGAGTAAAACCCACAGCCTTCTGCACTCAAGGCAATTATGCTGCTAACCCTGCTTTCAAATTCTACAACACAAACAGTTGACCATAAAAATTCGCTGTATACCACAGAAGAGACAAAAACTGAATTAGCATAAAAAGTTTTAATCTCCGCTTTCGTAAAACACTTCATCAGAATGATAAAAACACAGTGCCGCACTCTAAACCTAAAATGTGAAATCAATTACTACTCAATTACAGTCAATTAAATGTAATTAACAATAAAAACATTTTTTAACCATTTATCTTCCTACTTTCTAAAAAACACTTAATATTTATGCGTTCATTCAGACCTGGTAAAACATCTGCCAATTCACTTGTGGTGAAAACTTATTTTAAACAAAACAGTTAGTTGCACACTGAAAACAGACTTAGCATGAGCAACAGTAAATTTATCTTCCCTTGAAACTCTCAATTCCATGAAAATGAAATAAAACTCAGTTCCTTGAAAATGCATTGAAACTCATAATGCCCTGAAAATGTACTGAAACTCAAACTCACAATTCCATCGGCAGTCTGGTAATCAGGCTCTTGTCTCCACTGGCGCTCTCAGTTCCTTCAGCAGTCTGGTAGTTGGTATGGCAAATTCAGGCCAACCAAGTTACAGGGTCAAGCCTGATCAAGTTAATTGACTAACTTGCCCTCCCCCCTAACTAGACCATTACACACCATACCTTCATACCTCTCAACCTCTTAGCATAAGAAACCTGGACAAAGCCTAAAATATGGACAGATTTTAAATATTGCTTTTACAGACTTAGAAAGTTGCTAGAATAACAGCATTTGTCTTGGCATACATTTTCTAAAGAAAACAAAGTCAAACTGAAATGTATGACATTTATATCAATCCTCAGTGATTTGCCAAAAAAAACACAAATATTGAGGAATAGGCCAAAAATATAAGGCAAAAATCAGGGCATTCTGCAAAAATCTGGACAGTTGAAAAGTACGCACATCTCTCACTCGCTTTGTGCAAGAAATCTGGACAAAGCCTGAAATAATGGAGATACAATGGCTCAAAATATGGATCATGTCTCTCAACCTCCTCAAGCAAGAAATTGCCCTTACAGGCTTAGAAAGTTGATATAATTGCAGGTTTTGCATTGGCATGAATTTTCTGAAGCATGTGGAGTTTGAAACTCAAATGCCTGCCATTATTTTCTCACTTCAGTCCTCAATAGTTAGCCAGTAATTTGCAAGAAAAACAAATTTAGGAGAAATGGAACAAAATATGGGGCAAAAATCTGGACATTCTGTGAAAATCTGGACAGCTAAGAGGTATGATTAAGGATAGATTTTTAAATACTGTTCTTTTTAACTACGAACGTTGCTGGAATAGCAGGATTTGTGCTAGAATGCACTTTCTGAAGAACATAGTGACTTCAGTCCTCTGTGATTTGCCAGAAAACCACACATTTTATGAGAAACAGACCAAAACTATGAGGCTAAATCTGGACAGATGAAAGGTATGTTAAACACACATGCAGTACACACACAGACACACCTACCTTCTCACACATACGAACACAATCTTTCATACAACAAACAGCTACTTTACATTACACACACACCTGCTCTCTCACACATAACACACACACTTTGTCATTCACACAAAACAGCTAGTTCAAATTATATGCATACATGTACACACACATATGCATGCTCTCACTCATCCAGAAACAAACAGAACCTCTACAATAAATCATATAATTGTACACACACACACACTTTATATGTCATTCAAACAGAATGGCTAGTTCAGCTTACATACATACATATATATATATATATATATATATATACACACACACTTTCTCACTCATACAGAAATGAACAGAACCTATAGAATAAATAACAAGTGTATATGTATATATATATATATATATATATATATATATATATATATATATATATATACACACACACACACACAAACCATTAATTTTACGTACTTACCTTCTGTCTCAATGAAACGTCTATTTTAAATTGCGCACGAGTGAAAAATATGCTTACATCCACATTAGCGTGTATATGATGAACACATGACCATCCTTAAAGGAGAAGACACTACTTTAGCCTTTTCTCCTAGATCTTAGTGCCTGCCTTATGCTACCCCCTCCACGCAAACACTGTACTGAAATGCATACAGTCAGTACGCCTCCCGACGTCCCTGCATAAAAGTATATCAACGTATGATTTCAAGGGGCTTAAGAGTTTATCTAGATCCTGGAAATGGGACTGAGAATACCGCTTTCATGAACAAATGGAGAATGATCCAAATGACAGTCTAATGTAGGATTTTGAAAAACACTTGTTGATTTTTATGAGACTGAGTTACAATGTATTAATGCTCAAGTGGTCAGAGTCTACAAAAATAGTTGGCACTTTTAAAACTGATGTCACTTTTCCACTCACATATGATGACTATAAGAAACAGACTCTCTCAGTAAGGACTTGAAATAGAAAGTTAGAAAATACAAAAGGGACTTAAATTATAAGACCAATGCGAAGTTAACCAGGAAACATCAGAAACTCAATATGAGATTTGTTAGATCCCGGAGTTTCCCTTCAGGTTCCATTAACAGTAACTCTGGTTTGAAAAGGAAAAGAAGGGGTAACTACAAGAATAACTATTTTGAAGTTTCCTGAATCTACCACTGGCTTTTCATCTACTATTGATAGTGGCATAGAATGTAATGCGAATTTGCCAGGTAGCAAAAGGTCTAATAATGCGATTACTGCTATTATCCCTCTAGATACAATGAAAGGGCAGGAAACATCATAGCAAACATGATACTGGGTCAATTCAGTTATCTGTTACAGGGACAAATGCAGCAAATGACAGTTTAATATCTGTAAGATTAACAAACTATCTGAGAATGCTGTTTCACTGTTAAAAGGTTACGTTTTGTATCACATTTTTGTGTCTATTACAGAAAATTAGTAAATTCAGGACTTTTGTAAGCTACTTAACTTACAGTACTGGTTACATATCAAGAATAAGCAAGGTGAAAACACCTTTATTGAATGATTTGATTTCTCTTACATTTAGAAAGCCTGTCTTTATGTACCTTCTTTCATCCTGTTGTATGTAAATTGCAACAGTGCATTCTTGATTTATATCAAGAACATATTCATAAGAATGTTTTTCTCACAACCATTAAGTTTATGAACATAATGATGTTACTACAATGTGATTACAATCATGTGTTTCTGTGAAGGCTGCCATCCTAGCCAGAGAGAATTTGAATTTTATAGATAATTCTATCATTTGTAAATATCACTGTAAGGCACAGGCTTGTTGTCTTAAATGGAAAAAAAAACTGCTGTTAGATGTGGAATTGAAAAAAATGAAACAAGTTACCTCTAGTGACCAAAGTAAAGCATGTTGTGACTCTTTGATGTAGACGATGGTGCTGAAGAGTCTAGATGAAGGAATTCTTGCTATTGCTTTAACCAAGAGTTAAACTGCTAGATTTAAACATGCAAATGTATTTTTATTGCTCTGATCCTGACCAGCTGCAAGATAAAATGAGATGTTAAGAATATAAATGCAGTTTCTGTTAGCCTGGGAATCCAGGGAAGTGTGAAGAATGATGTAATGTATAGCCTGGGAATCCCAGGAAAGTGTAAAGAATGATGAAATGTGAATCAGAACTGCAATTTCAATTTAAACAGAGAGAACCAGAGATTATTAAGCATTTTTGTCTTGACCATCCAACTCGTCAGCACTCTGCCTGTTTTCTTATGTAAGTTATCTTAGACTTGTGTTCTCTCTTAGAAATAGCTAGAGACTAGAAATACTAGACCAAGTGTTTTTCTGTGATGTCAGAACTATACTACTAAATTATTTTAAGTATTTCTTTGTGATCTCTGAACTCTTGACAAGCACTACAAGTATTGTCTTGTGTTTTTATTTATTATAAAATTTTTTAAATCCTTTCAACTGTGGCTGCTTTATGTAGAGATAAGTTAAGCTCTAGAGTACATTGCATATTTATAGTGAGTATTGTACCAAGTCACTCTAATAAGTCTTGACTGTTTAGTTATACTACCAATTGGATAATAATATTGTACAGTAATAATTGGACACCCTTTTAAGGGCCTTTGAGTAGCTGAGTATTAGTGGGTGGTGGCAGGGTACTACCGTATAGTCTGGGAAAAGAGGGCCCAGCTGGAAAACCTGTGCCAGCCTTCCCCAGGAGTGTCTGTGTGGTTGTATAAATTCTTTTCAAAGTGTGTGTGGGTGTGTGTGTGTGTGTGTGTGTGTGTGTGTCAGCTACTTGGGCAGAGACATGAAGCACTTGTTGGACAGAGAACGTGCTAGAGGTTTTAGCTTGCCCACTAGGCGGAGATCTGGACCCTATAGTTGTGCCAGTGGGGAGTCTTATTGGGGACCTGGAGAGCAAGGGAGCGTCCCAGCCCCAGACTGACTGTGATCTCTGTATGCACTTAAGGGAAATTGCACTTTACTGTGTGTATTTGTTATCCTTTCCTTCATATATGAGGAGCCCTCTCTGGTGTTAGTGGTGAGGATTGAGGCTCCTTGATTGCTGGGCTAGGGCACAGATGTCACAGTTTGTCACACAAGCAGATAAAGATGCAGTAGTAGTTACTTTGGATATAACTTCTTACATTCAGGGAGCTTTTAATCAATTAATTAAGGTATTTTCTTATCAAAGTTTATGCAGACCTGCTGATTATTTAAATAAACACACAGATGATTACTTACATGCATCCAGAGAATGAAGCATAATTAGTATTGATTTGATGGAACGGCCACAGACTTAATGTGCACAACACTAACACTTCCTGTTTAATAACTAGGATACATAAACAAGAGAGACCACTCTCAGGTAGACTTATTGTTCCAGGGGCTGGATACCTTACTGACCTCTTGTCCGTATCTTGGACATTGCATTTAAGCCTTTATTACAGCATATTATATTGAGTATTCAGGATATCAAACAATTTTTTATTCGAGTAAAGGAAATCAAATCAACTGGACATATACGTGAATAAGTAAATCTTTATCTGCACTTTTTTTCAAATAATACAGCATTTATATTGATTTATTTGTATTGCATTGAATACTGTTTAGCTGGAAGTTGTGGCTCTGTTTTTTCAGTTAATGCTTGTTAGAATTCTTGAGTAGCCAGTGATAATTGGGGGTAGTTCACTTCATTGTTATTAGGTTTCTGCCTTATATAAGTGGCACAATTTGGATTATTTTCTGCTTAAACTCTGAGCTTTGGCCAACTAAGACCTACATGAAATCAAATCAACTGGACGTATAAGTGAATTTAAGTAAATCTTTATCTGCAGTTTTTTCAAATAATACGGCATTTCAATTTATTTATTTTATTTTATTTATTTTTTTTATTTTACATTTGTTAACCAGGATAGTCTGACTGGATATGTGTCCATTTTCAGCGGAGGCCCGGGGAGAAAAGCTCCAACAAAAACAGCAACATAAACATAAACAAAAGACAAAAACAATGTACAAAAGTATTGGGTTGCTTGAAGAAGTGACGAAAAACATTTTAGAACATGGAGTCAGAAGATGACATTACTAATATTGTCATAGGAACCACAAGCTAACATCGTTAGTAAGTGAGAGTGAAATGTATTAGTTAGAAGGAGAGAATTATGGCTAATACATTGTGTAGATTGAGGATTAGCCAGGCTTGGTACAGTAGCAGGACCTTTTTGACCCCAGGTGTAGTTTGAGCTTGGCTTTGAAGTGATTTAGGGAAGAAATTGAGGTAATCTCAGGGGGTAAAAGGTTCCAGGTTCTACCTAGGGAGTTGGACAGGAGAGAGTCACCGGCTAGGTTATTTATTTTGTAAGCGAGTTGGACAGGAGAGAGTCACCGGCTAGGTTATTTATTTTGTAAGTCTGGATGAGGACTTTGTTGGAAGAACGTAGTGGTCATGGATTGTTATACAGGGTGACTAGGTGTTTGAGTGAAGGGGTGTTTTCAGGGGTGTATATGATTTTGTGGGCTATGATCAGTTGGTTGTATAGCACTAGACTAGGAAGTTCGAGCTGAGTTAGATTGATGCAGTGATGTGTTCTAAAAGGGAGCCCAATGGCAAATCTGGCAATGTGATTGTAACAGTTAGTAAGTTTATTTAGATTGGATTTATTGTTATTTAGAAGAAGAGGGGATGCGTACAGGACAGTAGAGAGAAGATGAGAACGGGCAATGGCTACCTTGGCTATGGGAGTTAGAAAGTTCTTTAATCTGTACAGTGGACCTAGTTTTTTATTGATGGTTTTGATCAATTGGTTAACGTGTAGGTCAAACTTTAAGTGGTTGCCAATAGTGACACCTAGAAGTTTAGTAGATGGGTTAGGAGAGATAATTGTGCCATCTTTGGATTTGATTGTGAAGTTTATGGGGAGGGACTTTTGTGTTGGTAGGAATATAAGCATTTTAGTCTTTTTGGGGTTTAGAATCAGGCGGTGGTTGGATAGCCAGTTTTCTATCATGTTAAAGGTTGTTTGGGTACTTAGCTGTAACTCTGTAGGGGATGTAGCTGAGCAAATTAGTGTCGAGTCATCTGCGTATTGGATGCAGTTAACTTTAGGAATGGCAGTGTGAAGATCATTGATGAAGATGGAGAATAACAGAGGACCTAGTATGGACCCTTGTGGAACACCCAGGTTGTTTGGTAATAGGGTGGAAAGTTTAGAGTGCCAGAGTATGGCTTGTTGTCTACCACTTAGGTAGGAATCAAACCACTGAAGTGATTTTAGATCTAGACAGAGTGATTTTAGGGAGTGGATTAATAGTTGGTGATCCACCATATCAAAAGCTTTGGACAGGTCCAGGAATAGGGCTGAAGAGATATGGTTGTTATTACGATGAAAGTTAATGGTGTTAGAGAAGGCTAATAGGGCTGTAGTGGTGCTGTGGTGAGGTCTGAAGCCATGTTGAGTGCCTGCCAGGAGATGGTTGTTTATTAAGTGGTGCGTGAACTGTTTTTGAATAAATGTTTCCATTATTTTGGCTAGGGGAGAGAGTATGGCTATTGGCCTATAGTTGGATAGTTCAGTAGAGACTCCCCCTTTATGGAGAGGGATGACATAAGATATTTTCCAGATATTAGGAATATTAGCTTCTATTAATGTGCGATTTATAAGTACTGAGATTGGATAGGCAATTGCGTCAGCAGATTTTTGTATGTATTCAGCTGGAAGTTGGTCAGCTGCGAGTGTGGTAGGTTTTAGTTTTCTGAGTAAGGTGTGGATAAATGATGTAGCAACTGGTTGGAAGCTAAATAGTGGAAGATTTTTAGAGGTGGAGCTGTTTGGGCTGTAGGGGCTAGGGGGCAAGTTGCTAGCTAGGGTGTGGATAGTCTCGGTGAAGAAGCGATTAAAACTGTCTGCAACTACTTCTAAGGGTTTATTGATGAGGGCCTCAGGTACAGGGGTAGTCGTTTTGCCAGGGTGTATTAGATTGTTTAGTCCAGCCCAGAACTTTTGAGGGTTATTTTGTTTAGAGGATTGTAGATTACTGTAATATTGTTTTTTGTCAAGTAGTGTAAGTTTTTTAGTTTCATTCCTAAGATTGATTTATTTGCGTTGCATTGAATACTGTCTAGCTGGAAGTTGTGGCTCTGTTTTTTCAGTTAGTGCTTGCTAGAATTCTTGAATAGCCAGTGATACGTGGGGGTAGTTCACTTCATTGTTATTAGATTTCTGCCTTATATAAATGGTACATTTTGGATCATCTTCTGCTTAAACTCTGAGCTTTGGCCAGCTAAGACCTACATGAAATCAAATCAACTGGACATATAAGTGAATTTAAGTAAATCTTTATCTGCAGTTTTTTCAAATAATACAGCATTTAAATTGATTTATTTGCTTTGCACTGAATACTATCTAGCTGGAAGTTGAGGCTCTGTTTTTTTCAGTTAGTTCCCCACCCATCCTCCCTGCTTTTGTTTTGGTGTTAATCTTGGTGGCTTTGAAACTGCCCACCCCTCTTTGTAAATGTGCATTTGGATACTCCTTCTGGGCCCCATCTCATTTGCTCACAAAAAAAAAAAAAAAAAAAAAAAAAATTGCACTTTTTTACCTGCTTTTACTGTATTTGTGTTTCTTCCTACTTTATTTTGCTTTTGCGTCATCTTACAAGTACTCAATTATGTTAATTACTGCTTGGTGTAACTTATCATTCTAAGCCTTTTGGTTTAAGCACTTGGGATTCAGACCAGTTGTTTTACATTAAGAAGGTTTGTGGTCTGCACTGTTGTGGCAGGACAGGTAGCTTACATCCTTCTAAGTTGGGAATTGCTGATTGAGGGCTCAGTGTCTGTTATTCTGAAAGTGTATTTGTTCTGGTTTAAGGAATTGGGATTCACACCAGTTATTTTACATTAAGAAGGTTTGTGGTCTGCACTCTTGTGGGAGGAGAGGCTGGACTCTGCCCTCTGAGCTAGGATTTTCTGGTTAAAGGCTTATAGTGCCTGCATATCTAAACAGTTTCTTACGGAAATTGGTGTGCCTTGTTTGCTGTAGCATCGACTAGATCCAGGCCTGCTGAATCTAGCTTTGTTTAACTTGAGTACTAATCCAGGCCTTTTTTGGAGAAGGTTCCCCTTCACCTCAGTGGCAGGAGTGTGCAGTTAGAACTTGTCTGATTGAAGACTACAGGAACAGGGCTCAGTTTTGAGATTTTTTTACTGGTTAATTGGGTAATTTGTTTAAAATCCTTTTCTGATGGCCCGTAGTCATCTAAAGCTGTTTTAAGTGTATTTGTTACTGTTTGTAGTCATTTAAAGCTGTTTTAAGTGTATTTTTTACTTGTTTTGCCTTATCTTTTAAAAAAATGTTTTCCTTGTTTCCCACCTTTCTAAGCTAGTATAGTCCAGTTTTCAAGCTAGTGCTGAATTCAGGGCTGTGTTACAATTTTCTGAGTTGCCCATACCTTACTTGGATAGAGGGAGGTTTCTCTGTTCACCTGTGAGAGCGAGAGCTTTGAGCAGCCATCTGTCCCTGGAGGAGTGGTTCCAGCCTAGAAGTTAGTAGTTTATAGGCCATTTTGGGCTAATTTCCATCTCTTTCATTTCCCTGCTGTAAAAACTGCATTTGCACGTCTGGGCAGCGCTGGTTAGCTAGGGCTAAATTTATCCCGGCTCCACCAAATCTCCTCTTCAGTGTTTCCTTTGAAAGTAGTCTAACTCTCAACTTAAGCACTTAAAAAGCATCCTACAGTCCAGCACTTGCTCAGACCTAATAGCAAGCACTAATATACCCCGACACTTGATTGCCCAGCAGGGCAAGGCTCATTATTCCCCCTCACCAACCAAGTGACTAAGCAGCTCACCCTACTATTCAGGCATGACCAAAGGGCAATTTCAGGTATACTCTCCAGTCCAGCTGGTGAACCTGGGTATCCTGAGGCAATGTTACAACTGCCTCATGTACACAGACAACCCCCTCCCCTACCACAAAACATTAACATATGCGAGAGATGCAATTATATAGTTAAATTGGAGGCTAAGCTCTCTCCACCAAGAGTGGAACAGACAGTTATGAGGAGAAGGTTAACACTTGCACCACACCTCCAGCCTCACATAGACATACAAAACCAGCAATGGCAAAAAAATACACAAATACACAAAATCATACTCGGGGGCTCTAAATAAAAACCTGCAAAAGCATCAGACCTCCAATGCAGACACCCAAAAAACCTGCACCTCCCATCACAAACCAAACAACACATAAAACACAAAATCAGTGTGCCGCACAATCACAGCACTTAAGACGAAATAACATACCTAAGACACTAGTAATAGTTGACTATAGTCAAGCACACTGACATCCCACTCACTAGGCTGGACAAGGAGAAGGTTAATGTTAGCTGCCTGTCAGGAGCCA
Organism: Protopterus annectens; assembly: GCF_019279795.1. Lineage (NCBI taxonomy): Eukaryota > Metazoa > Chordata > Ceratodontiformes > Protopteridae > Protopterus > Protopterus annectens. Next base: position 44,152,133 of record NC_056745.1, read on the forward strand.
GAATCTGCCACATAACACAAGCACTCAGGTCACTCCAGAACAAGTACAAATATGACTCTGTCATTGTTCATGTTGGTGTGAATGACCTGAGACGTACCTCCCTGGACTACATGAAAAGAGACATGAAAGAGCTCTCTGATCATGTAGCCCAGGCGGGTAATGACCCTGACCCTGAGGAGCATCCTGCCCTCACCAAGAATGATACCGCAATATAAAGAAAAAATGATCAATTTCAACAATTGGCTAAGCTTCTGATGTCATTCAAAGGGGATCCAGTGTCTGTCAGCCTGGGACGACATGCTTGACAGGCCTCGCTGCTTCACAAAAGACGGCTTTGCACCTGTCACCCCTAGGCTTTTGAATACTGGCCAAGGCTCTTGCTGCTCCCCATAGTGGCTTTTTTAGGCAAGGCTCAAAAGTCAAACCCACCTCCGTAAACAACACAAATAATAAAATGAGGGTTATGCTACTCAACGCCAGGAGTTTAAAATCTCAAAATGCACAGGCTCGAAGCACTCCTCAGCATGGAGAACGTCGACATCTGTGCAGTAACTGAAACCTGATTCAAGGCTCCACAGAGCACCACAGCACTACCGGGCTACAACTCATACCACACATTTCGACCACAGAACATGGACCGAAATACAAAAGGAGGGGGTGTATCCATATTCATCAAGGATACCTACACCTCCAGGTTAGTGGTGCAGCATGTTACCTTCAACATCATCCATGTGCAACTAACATCAGGCAAATCTGCAATGCAAATTGTGGCCTGCTACAGATCACCCTCCATGACCCAGGAACACCACTCCGCCTTTCTGGAGATGCTGGAAAACATGAAGGTCCTATCGAACACACTGATATTGGGCGATTTCAATTATCCTACCGTTAACTGGGAAAACTACTCAAGTACAAACTCCCAGGTCCAGCGCTTTCTGGAATTTATCAACTCAAATGCCCTGGATCAGCTGGTAAACTCCCCTACCAGAAGTGAAAACATACTGGACCTGGTCATCGCCAACATGGGCGACAGGTGTTCCACACCAGAGGTCAGCCTGTTACTGGTTAGATCAGAACATAAACTAATCACTCTGGATGTCCACACCACACCACCACCTCCAACCAAGGAAACCACAGTGAAAAACTTTTCTATAGCAAACTTCACCTTACTAAAGACAGAGGTGGTAAGTTTCACAGCCCCCACGCTAAAGGATAACAGTGTACAAGATGCATGAACCTTTACAAATGCACTCTATGAGCACCTACAAGGATGCCTGGATCATGCTATCCCTAGCAAAACCAAGACTCACTCTCCTAAGAGAAGGAAACCAGTCTGGTGGACCCCTGCCATAAACAGGCTATACAATAAGAGGAGGAAACTAGTTCAGAAAAAAAGCAAATCCCAAGAAGGAAAGACATCCCTGATCAGTATCAGTAAGAAACTAAGGTCCCTCATAAAATCATCCAAGGCTAACTTCGAAAGAAAAATAGCCAAGAATTCGAAAGATAACCACAAAGTCTTCTTTAGCTATGTCAAGAATATAAGTGGCAACTCGCAGATATGCTCTGAGCTAGTGCAAAATATAGTGAACCCACTGATATTGCCAACATTCTGGCAGATAAATTCAGTGCAAACATCACCCCCCTCTCACCCCTAAAAGGGCCCACAACAATACTGGAAAAGTGTAGTGTCCCGGAAATCACAGACACACAGGTGAAAACAGCCCTATCAAAAGCCAAAAGCACAGCATCAATGGGGGCAGATGGTGTCCCAAGCTGCGTCTTGCATGAACTACAGAATGAAGTAACCCCCACCTAAACACACTGTTCAACCTCGGCTTCTCCGCAGGCTATGTGCCCATAAAATGGCGCACAGCAACGGTTATTCTGCTCCACAAATGAGGGGCCACAACTGACCCTGGTAACTATCACCCCACAGGCTTGACTAGACTAGTCTGCATCATCATGGAACTCATTAACAAAGACACTGGGAACCTCCAAACACTTGACCTGACCCAGTTCGGCTTTAAGGGCAGATCATGCCTAGTAAACCTGGGTGACTTCTTCGAGACAGTCACCAAGGCCATAGATGAGGGGAAGGTAGTTCACACAGCCTACCTTGACCTTGCCAAGGCTTTTGACACCATTCTCCACTCGGGAATTATAGAAAAACTCACTCACCAAACTGAACATAAACCCCTACATCATGAGATGGGTTGCCAACTGGCTTACTGACAGAACTCACACGGTAAGAATAGCAGGCTCCAGGTCCAACTCTAAACCAGTCACAAGTGGTGTCCCACAAGACTCGGTCCTGGGACCCCTACTGTTCGGAATATACTTCTCAGAAGTACAGGCAAACACAGAAGGACTATGGCTAACCAAGTTCGCCGATGACTGCAAACTGGGAGCCATAATTGACTCTCCAGCTGACACAGACATTCTCCAAAAGGGCCTGAGATGGACACCTGGTGTCAAAGCCATGGTCTCAAGCTAAATGCCAAAAAATGCAGTGTCATCCCGTTTGGGAAAAAAAAACACTCATGAATTACCACATAGGTGGCAGCCCCCTTAATATAGAAGAGGTAATAAGAGATCTGGGGACCCAAGCAGATAGCAATCTCTCCTTTGACAATCATATTGCCAAAGTAGTTAGGAAATCTTTCTATGTAGCTATCTAATTACTAAAGGGTTCACATCTAGAAATAAAGAGCTTATAGTGCCCCTCTACTCTTCACTCATCAGACCCATTACAGAGTACAATGCCCCCATTTGGGCTGTACCTCACAAGACACTTCCAACAGCTGGAAAGACCACAAAAGTACCTCACCAAGAGGATTACTGGCCTCAGACATATGTCCTATGCAGCCTGACTGGAAAAACTCCAGCTGTACTCAGTGGCATATTGCTTACTCAGAGGTGATCTCTGCCTGAATTACAAAGCCATGTCCAACTCAGAATTGATGGACATGCTCCACCTAAAGAAACCCAAGTCACTGCGAGCCACTCACTCTAGTGAGCTAAACCTCACCACAACAATAAATAGAACATGCTGGAGGGATAGATTCCTGTCACAGAGACTCCCCATGCTTTGAAACAAAATTCCTAGCTACATTAGGCAGAGCTCCTCACTAACACTCTTCAAGAGAAACCTTGACGAGTGGATGGGTAACAGAAAATACACCCCTGGGATGACTTCACTGGCTCTTCTTGACAGAGGCTCAGTTAATTAATCAATGGTGTGGCAAAAGCTGACACACACTGGCTAGGCTTATAAATGCCCTTGGGCAGATAACCTAGTACCTACCTATGAACCTTTATTACAACATACTACATCGAGTATTCAGGATATCACACATTTTTTTATTCTAGTAAAGGATCTTTGTGAAAAACATACTTTGCTATGCAATTTGGATGCTGAATCTCTCTCTCTCTCTGTACATGTATTTCTCATCAGAATGTCTTGAAGCTGTGAGATATTTGTAAGCAGTATCTTGGTTTACTGCTGAGTTTAATGATTTTTTTGTTGATATTATTAGAAATGATATTTATTTCCAGTGTATTTTGTTTTGATGGGAATTATCAGAAAATGAATGGCACTTCTATGGGGGTAGCTTTTGCTCCAACATATGCTGACATATTTATGGGCTATATTGAGATGAAAAAATGTGTACAGCAATAATCTAAATATGTTCCTATCCTACACTGATGTGTGGAGACGTTATATGGACTACTGCTGGTTGCCGTGGAAAGATTCTATTGAGCTTTTTGAACAGTTTATCTCCTACATTAATGACAATGATTATCTAAATTTTACCCACAGTTATAATTGACTATGATGAATTTTTGGACATTATGGTGACAAAACAGCCTGTTGGTGCCATTACTACCACTTTATTTAGGGAACCATTCACTAATAATTCTTTATTGTTGGCATCTAGTTGTCATCCAGAACATGTTAAAAACAATATTCTTTTTTCACCATTCTTCAGACTGAAAAGAATTTGTAGCAACACTACTGATTTGTATTCAGAATGATCTTATCTTGAAAACTGGTTAAGACAAGGGTCTATTCAAAGCAATGTGTGCCTTTGGCCACAAACAAGACAAATAACAGATCTAGATCTGATGCGTTAACCTATAGGAAAAACAGTCCTGTTTGCCATGGTATGGCAATCATCTGTAAGTTAACATAGACTTTAAAAACCATAATGTGTTTACTTGGCCAAGGAGTCGAGTTGCTTCTATTAACATTACTACCAGTCAATCAACAGAGCCGGCGAGTGGTATGATTCAAACCTTGGACACAACCACTGTTAAACAAGAAGCTACTGTTCAGTCTAATTCTGTTCAGATTGTTTCTCCAGGGTCATGTACATCAGCGTATTCTACACCATTGAGTGAAGTTATAATTACTAATGTGGAATGCCCTGACAAGGCTTCCACTTCTACTCTGACAGTGAGGCAGAAAATTATTTCTCCCCCCTCAAGATCAGTTTTTTTCGTCTCTTCCACTGCCGTTCCATCAGAACAGGAAGATGTCATTCGAGCAGAAGTATCATCGTTCAGAACAGAAACGGAAGGAACCACCAGCCTCATACCAAAACAAGTCATTGAAGAAAATGTGGAATCTAAATTCAGAAACTTAGACCGGAATATTTCCAGGTATGATTTGACTTTACATGAGCAGTCATTGTTGCAAAGAGGACTTGGTTTTATACCTACTTCACATACAGATGTGAGTTATTAATTGAGTTACAGCTGTTTGCTCGCAATTTAGCCCTTAAATTGTTATACATGGCCAGTAATGATAATATGCCTACTAATTTTAAAAAAACCTAGTCAGTTTATTCCATTACTGCCTAGTAACATCAAGGTTTTTATTAAAGCTTGTGAAAATGATGTCTACAGTTTACTTGATGTGTGGCGACCCCACAATGATTTTAATTTAACAAACAAAGAGTATAAAGCATTGCAGAGTTTACGTTTAAATCCAGATATTGTAATATGCCCCTCAGATAAAGGGGGTCCTATTGTTATTTTAAATACTGATTATTTGAAGAAAATTAATGAAATGTTAGCAGATCAGCCAGTTTATACTATCATTCAGTTGAATGAAGTGTATAACATGAAACAACAAACAGTGCTTTGCTTGAATGTTTTCATATGGGACTGTTAGATAAACAGCTACTTGAGTATTTCAATGTTAAAGAACCACTGATACCACAACTACATGTTCTCCCGAAGGTACATAAACATCCAACACTCCCCCCATTGAGACCCATTGTTTGCCAGAGGGGGGTGGATGACTGAACCTCTGTCTATATATCTTGACTCCCAATTGAGGAATGTTTTGAATTTGTATCCTTTTGTTTTAAAAGATACACAATAGTTTTTGTAGGATTTATATAGCTTTGTCAGTAAGTTATCTGAGTTTCCTTTTGAGTTACTTGCTACAATGGATGCAGTCTCACTCTTCACATGTATTCCCAATGATGAAGGTATTCAAATGGTGAAGAATGTTCTGCTTAGACATAATAATTATAGCCCACAGCACAGTGATTTTATTTGCATGCTTTTAGAACTACTTCTAGAACACAATGAGTTTGTATTTGCAGATAATTACTATTGGCAAACAGCTGGTGTTGCTATGGGCACCAGCTGTGCCAATTCATATGCAAATTTAGTGATATTAGAGTGGGAACAGCAGAATGTTATGAATGTGACAGACGGGCAGGTAGCTTTTTATCCACAATTTGTCTGACATTTTTATTTGTTAGAAGGGCAATGAACATCATTTGACTTCATTTTACCACAAATTGAACAGTAGTAGTCCCGTCTTGCGATTTACTCTTAATATGTCTACAGATAGTGTTAATTTTCTGGATGTAATGGTTTCTGTGGAGAACAATATTATAAGAACCAAGGTACACAGAAAGGATGGTTATACACCTGCCTTCTTACATAGAGAGAGAGTATGCACCCACATCATGTTTTTTCTAATGTTTTCGTAGGACAGGGCATGAGAGTGTCTCGCCTGTCAGGCGATGAAGTGAGTTTTTCATGCGAGTTGGACTACCTTAAAGATGCTTTTATACACAAGGGTTACTCAACAGTTGAGGTTGAACAAGCATTTATGAAAGTTCGTAGAGAACGTCCTGGAAGGGGAAGACCCTATTATTCTGAATATTCAATCTTCTTAAATAATTGCTCATCCCAGAGGCCATCTCATCTTCCTTTATTTCTTTTTACACAAGATATTGATTTGGTGAAACAAACAAATAAGAATTGGTCAGTGTTGTTAGTGGATCAAGAGACAAGTAAGGTAGTAGGTCCTTCCCCAAAGTTTGTCTATAAGAATAGGAAAAATCTGAGACAAATGCTGTTATCCTAAGCTTGCACGGACAGCATCTACACCTTTGGGAGGGACATTGAAATGCAGATCTTGTCCATATTGTTCATTTGTGGACGAATCAAGATTTTTTAAGCATCCTGTCACTGAGAAACTTTGGGGGTTACGTCTGTTAGCTAACTGTAACACGGCTAATTTGGTCTATGTTGCACACTGTCAAATGTTTTAATTTTTACGTTGATGAGACTAAGAAACAGGATTTGAGACCATGATTATTGCACAAGGAGAGGTGAATTATTTAGTTTACTTGCAACTCTAGAGTTAGGAAGGGAACATACTTTTTATTTCAAGTTTTATCTGTTATACATGACAATGGCAGACTAGGACCCATTAGTCATAATACTGAAAACATTGAACTAGAGTGAATCCTGAGACTTGGGGCACATGCTCGACAAGCCACATTGCTTCGCTAGGGACGGCTTGCACCTGTCACCACTGGGCTTTTGGATATTGGCAAAGGCTCCTGCCACCCCCATAGTGCCTTTTTAAGGCAAGGCTCAAAAGTCAAACCCACCCCCATAGACAGCACAAGAAACAAGAAACTAAGGGTAATGCTGCTTAACGCCAGAAGTCTTAACCTCAAGATGCACGCACTCGAAGCTCTCCTCTGTATGGAGAACATCGATATCTGTGCAGTGACAGAAACCTGGTTCAAGGCTCCCGAGAGCGCCCCAGCACTACCAGGCTATACCTCATATCATGCTTTTCGGCCCCAAAACCTGGACCGAACCACAAAAGGAGGGGGAGTTTCCATATTTATAAAGGATATCCACACCTCCAGGATAGTGGCAGTGCACGAAGTATCGGAGACCATCCATGTGCAACTAACAGTGGGCAAGACTGCTTTTCAGTTTATAGCATCCTACAGACCACACTCTCAAAGTCAGGAATCCCACTCGGCTTTCCTGAAAACATTGGAGAACATGAAGATCTCTCCGAACACCATTATATTGGGTGACTTCAACTACCCAAACATTGACTGGGAGCACTACTCAAGCCCCAGCACCTTAGCCCAAAGGTTTCTGGAAATTATAAACTCAAATGCTATGGAACTAGTCACCACTCCCACAAGAGGGGACAACATACTAGACCTGATCATTACCAACATGGGGACTCTATGCTCCACACCAGAAGTATATCCCTCATTGGTAAGATCAGATCATAAATTAATTTCACTGGATGTCCACATCCCGACCCCACCCCCAGCCCAGAAAACCACAGTGAAAAACTTCTCAAAAGTGAACTTCTCACTTCTCAAAACCGAAGTGGAATCCTTCAAGGCCCCCGGGCCACTGGAAACTACGGCCCAAACTGCAGAATCCTATATAAACGCATTCTACGGACATCTCCAGGAATGCATGGATCATGCTATCCCAAACAAAACCAAGACCCAATCATCCAAAGGCAGGCGTCCAGTCTGGTGGACCCCTGCCATAAATAAACTGTACAACAGAAGGAGGAAGCTACTACATGATAGAGCAAAATCCCTAACAGGGAAGGCATCTCTGATCAGTACTAGCAAAAAATTACGATCCCTCATAAAATCCTCCAAGGCCAGCTTCGAGAGAAAAATTGCACAGGACACCAAAGACAATCATAAGGCTTTTTTCAGTTATGTTAGGAACCTGGGATGCAACTCCCCGACTTGTTCTGAGTTGATTCTAAATGACAAAAAATACACTGAACCCACAGACATCGCCAATATCCTGGCAGACAGGTTCAGTGCAAACTTCTCCACCCCCTTCCCCCCAAAAGAGCAAGTATCTATCCCGGCAGAGGGCTGCCTCCCAAACATCTTTGATGCTCAGGTGAAGGCTGCCCACTCCAAAGCAAAAAACACTGCTTCCATGGGATCAGATGGCGTCCCAGGTTGCGTCCTACATGAACTCCAAGAGGAACTAATCCCTCAAATAAAACAGCTATACAATCTCAGCCTCACTAGAGGACATGTGCCCACAGAATGGCGTACAGCAACAGTGGTCCCACTCCACAAAGGTGGAGCCTCTACGGACCCTGGAAACTATCGACCCATAAGCCTGACTAGCTTAGTCTGCAAGGCTATGGAGAGGATCATCATGGAGCTCATAAACAAAGACATTGGGGACCTACAGACACTAGATCCTACCCAGTTCGGCTTTGTCAAGGGCAGATCCTGCCTTCTGAACCTGGTTGACTTCTTCGAAACAGTCACCAAAGCCATAGATGAAGGGAAGGTAGTCCACACAGCCTATCTGGACCTTGCAAAGGCATTTGACACAATACCGCACTCGGGCATCATAGATAAGCTATCCAGCTTAAATATAAACCCCTATGTCACAAGATGGGTCACAAACTGGCTCAAAGACAGAACCCACAGAGTGAGAGTTGCTGGAGCCATGTCAGACTCGAAACCGGTCACAAGTGGCATCCCACAGGGTTCTGTCCTGGGACCACTCTTGTTCAGTATATACTTTTCCGAGGTACAGGCAAATGTGGGAGGACTATGGCTCACCAAGTTTGCAGACGACTGCAAACTGGGTGCCATAATCGACTCTCCAGCTGACACAAACATCCTTCAAAAAGGTCTCACAGAGACAGATAACTGGTGCCAGCGCCATGGTTTAAAGCTAAATGCCAAAAAATGTATAGTCATACCCTTTGGCAAAAACAATGTGCCCACAAATTACCACATAGGTGGAAACCCATTAAGTACAGAGAAAGTTATTAGGGACCTGGGGACCCAAGTTGATAGCAATCTCTCCTTTGAAAACCACATTGCCAAAGTGGTTAGAAAGACCTTCTACATAGCCCACCTCATCACGAAGGGTTTCACATCTAGATCAAGAGAGGTAATCGTGCCCTTTATTCATCCCTCATCAGGCCCATCATAGAATACAATGCCCCTTTTGGGATGTACCTTACCCGACACCTGCAGCAATTAGAGACCCCAAAAGTATCTCACCAAGAGGATCAAGGGTCTCAAACAGATGCCATATGCTGCTCGGTTAAAACTCCAGCTCTACTCAGTTGCATACCGCCTACTTCGAGGCGATCTATGCCTGACATACAAAGCTATGTCAAATCCAGAATTAATGGACATGCTCCACCTCAGTAAATCTAAATCCCTTAGAGCCACACGCTCGAGGGACTTGAACCTCAGCACAGAAATAAATAGAACTTGCTGGAGGGACAGGTTCATAACCCAGAGGCTCCCTTCCCTCTGGAATAGAATTCCAGTTCATGTGAGGCAGAGCACCTCACTGAATCTCTTCAAGAAGAATCTCGATAGGTGGATGGGGGATCGTAGGTTTGTCCCAGGGATTACTCCCGTGTCACTATTAGACAGAGGCACAGTAAACTAAACCTTAAAAAGGGAACAGTATACTCAAATCAAGGGGTGGCGTAAGCCATACAGAATCGGGCTAGGCTTATAATTGCCCCAGGGCAGATAGCCTAGTATGAACCTATGAACCTATAGGTATATGGGGCTTAATAATTCTACCCCTATTAAATCAGCTTTAAGGATGAAGAACCTTAAATGAGAAGGTTAAACAATGTATAACTATTTATCTAGGTGGATTTCTATGCTGTAAGTAGCTGTTATTTATTTTAATTTTACATTTGTTGACCGGGCTAGTCTAACTGGATATATGTCCATTTTTAGTAGAGGCCCGGGGAGAAAAGCTCCAACATACAAAAAAGGAGTGATAAGCTCCAAGACAGATATAATAAAACAATATAAAAGGTTGCAACAGTCAAACTTAGCATCTATTGGTGATATAAAGTACAGTACACACAGCAAGCATAACTCAAGTAGTACATGGTAAATATACACAAAGATGTTACTACAGAGGAGATCTTTAATCTCCCTCTCCGTGCGTGGCTGCTGAGCTATCACTGGCATCTAAATCTGTTTTTCAATCTGTGCATACTCCCTAAACATACTCTGTCCACTCCCGGCTGTGCCCTGTTGGACTACAAAGGCCAGCAATATTCACCTACCTAAACCTGCCTGTGTATTTCCTCACCTGGGTAATCAAAATACCCCTTGGACTGAACACCAATTAAATTAACATTCTGTGCATACTCTCTAAACTTACTCTGTCCACTCCTGGCTGTGCACTATTGGACTACAAAGACCAGCAATATTCACCTACCTAAACCTGCCTGTGTATTTCCTCACCTGGGTAATCAAAATACCCTTTGGACTGAACACCAATTAAATTAACATTGTATGTCACACTTAATTTTTTTTTTTTTATACAATATTTGTATATACTAGTCCACTATACCTATACTAGTTAAAGTGCCATATCTGCCAGCAGCCATACCCCCTGCCTAGCCCCACCCTCTATTCTGTGACCTCCCTTAAAGCTCTCCCTTCTCCAATACTTTTCTTTACTTATAACCAGCTTCTGTGATCTCCTCACTGTGTACTTCCATACTTTGACCACTAGATGGCAGTCTTTAACCACCACTGATTTCACTCAATTTCTATTCTTACCACTCAATTTAAACTTCCTACTCTTGGAACTCTTTTCTCCTTACTATCCTCTTCCATAGTCTATTTTAACCCTGTAACTTGTCCTCCTCTCTTCCACTCCTAGTCCTTTTAGCCCTCTGTCCCCCTGGTTCCCGCTCATTTTCTTTCCCCCTTCCTTACACTCACAACCTCTGCCTTTTTACCTACCCTCCCCTGTTCTTACCTTCTACCTTACTGATTGTTTTCTTACTACTTTTACCTTCCTTAGGTCCAAATGTCCATCAGATCAGCTCCACTTTAAGAAGTTAAGAAATGCCAGCAAGAAAGATACTCTCAAAGACAAAAAAGACCTACCTTCACCTCCAACAAACCAGTCAACAAACTCCACAAAAATTTTTGTCAGGGATTAACAAACTTCTTCGTCCAGGTCACTCTGCCACCCCTGCCCCAGTAGGTTTTAACCATAATAACTCCAACCAGATCTCTGATGCCTTTAACACTTACTTTACAGAAGCCATTCAAACCCTAGCCAATTCTTTACCTCCCTTTACTGCTTCTCCACTAAATTCCTTCAAGACTACATCACCTACCTTTCAAATACAACCTGTACTTACTTCTCTCATCTGTAAGCTACTTCAAAAGCTGAAACCTTGTAGCCCCTTCTGCTGACTGTCTCCCATCTGAATACCTACAAATTGCCGCAAAAGCTATAGACTATCCCATCTCTATCCTTATTAACATAACCATCTTAGAAGGCAAAATTCCATCCATATGGAAAGTATCCCACATCATCCTTCTACATAAAGGAGGGTCTTCTATTGAGCTGTCTAATTTTTGACCTATTGCCTTACTCTCCCCAATAGCCAAGATTATGGAAAAATGTATTCACAAACAACTACTTAACTACCTACTACAAAATAACCAGCTAGCCAATTGCCAACATGGCTTCAGACCATTCCATAGCACTACAACTGCCCTACTATCCTTCACCGACTGTATAAATAAAAATCGCAACAATAATTCCTTTTCCTCTGCACTATTTATTGACCTGTCAAAAGCCTTTGATATGGTTAACCATAACTTACTCTTAGACAAACTAAAGATTCAGTCTCTTGAACCACAAGCATTACAATGGTTTAGGTCTTATCTGGATAATAGACAGCAAGCAGTCCTTTGGGATAACAATCTGTCTTCACTACTTCCTGAAAATATTGGGGTACCCCAAAGCTCTATCTTAGGTCCCCTTCTTTTTTCCTTATTTATTAACGATCTACAGAAAAATATTCCTCAAGCCACCTGTATTCAATATGCAGATGATTCCACCTAAATTTGTTCAGCCAAGAACATAGACTTTCTCCAGTCCCTCACCCAAACTGCTCTTCATATAATGTTGAAAACTGGTTTATGCAACACTGTCTCCTCTTAAATCCCCCAAAAAAACAAAACTACTACTTTTTACCCCTACTCATAAACCACCTACTCCATCCTTCTCTGTAACCCCTAACAATGCTACCAACATAACCCCAGACTCTACAACCAGCCTACTAGGCGTTACAATTGATAATCGTCTCAACTTCGATGACCACATCAACACCACCATAAAGTCCATTAACAAAAAACGCTGTACCCTCTATAGAATTAAACCCTTCCTTACCCCTTCTGCCAGGAAAACTATTGCACAAACCCACCTCATTTCTACCCTTTTCTATGCCTCTGCTATATATACCAACCTATCAAAAGATAACCTCTGCAAACTTGTCACCTGTTATAATAGCATAGCTAGATTCATTACATGCTTCCCCTTCAAAACTCACCACTGCCTCAACCTCAAACAACTTGGATGGCTAGAACTGGAAAACCATATACTCCGTCAACAATTACTTATCACCCAAAAGATCCTATACCACCCTAACAATACCCCTATCCTTTCTAATCTGATTACACCATATAAAAATCTTGCTACACTACGCTCTGCTAATAAACTCCTAGTTTCCACAATTAAATCCAACAACAAAGCTGGTGACTCACTTTTCTATAACACAGCAGGTAAAAACTGAAATCAACTTCCTTCTGAACTATCAATCTTAGCTTCTACTTCTCTATTTAAAAAACATCTCAAAACTCATTGGCTTTGTCCATGTGCTAACCCAGACTGATATCTTTCCCCCGTCCTTCTCTTACTCCTTTCCCTGCTCCTCTATCCTTCCCCCCCTTCCTTATCTTACTCCTTTCCCTACTCCTCTATCCTTTCCCCCTTCCTTCTCGTACTCCTTTCCCTGCTCCTCTATCCTTTCCCCGTCCTTCTCTTACTCCTTTCCCTACTCCTCTATCCTTTCCCCCGTCCTTCTCTTACTCCTTTCCCTACTCCTCTATCCTTTCCCCCTTCCTTCTCTTACTCCTTTCCCTGCTCCTCTATCCTTTCCCCCATCCTTCTCTTACTCCTTTCCCTGCTCCTCTATCCTTTCCCCCATCCTTCTCTTGCTCCTTTCCCTGCTCCTCTATCCTTTCCCCGTCCTTCTCTTACTCCTTTCCCTACTCCTTTATCCTTCCCCCGTCCTTCTCTTACTCCTTTCCCTACTCCTCTATCCTTCCCCCGTCCTTCTCTTACTCCTTTCCCTACTCCTCTATCCTTCCCCCCTTCCTTCTCTTACTCCTTTCCCTGCTCCTCTATCCTTTCCCCGTCCTTCTTACTCCTTTCCCTACTCCTCTATCCTTTCCCCCGCCTTCTCTTACTCCTTTCCCTACTCCTCTATCTTTTCCCCCTTCCTTCTCTTACTCCTTTCCCTGCTCCTCTATCCTCTGCCACCTAATCTAGGTGCTACTATTTTCGTCTTAGTAATTCTATAAAACATAAAGGCCTTTCTCTCTTAATTGTGTTTTACTCTTACCCACTATTGTATTTAGTATAATCTTTTTTACTCTAATAATATATATATTTTTTTAAGTATAATTTTTAGAGTTTATAACCTGAGTATTATATATATTTTTTTACCAATGCTTTCACTTTGTGATTTTAAATGTCTTTTTATATATGTTTAACATTGTCACTATTCATGTTTGGAGCTTTTCTCCCCGGGCCTCTACTGAAAATGGACATATATCCAGTTAGACTAGCCCGGTCAACAAATGTAAAATAAAAATAAAAAAAAAATACTATTTACATATATTTTAGTTGTCATGTCATAGTATTTGGTTTCTTAAGGGTAAGTCTGTACATAGTTTCATAGTTTAGTACTAGGCTATCTGCCCTGAGGCATTTGCAAGCCTAGCCCTAGAGATGTGGCTTTCGCCACCCCATGTAGTGGTACTAAGGTGTACAGAATACATTTTAGAATACTGTGCCTTTGTCTAGTAGTGACACATTGAAGACCCCCTTACTTATTAAAATTAGTTTACTGTGCCTCTGTTAAGTAGTGATACAGGGGTGACCCCCGGGGTAAACCTACGATCTCCCATCCACTCGTCAAGATTCCTCTTGAAGAGAGTCAGTGAGGGGCTCTGCCTAACATGGACTGGTATTTTGTTCCAGAGTATGGGAAGCCTCTGAGTTATGAATCTGTCCCTCCAGCATGTTCTATTCATGTTTGTACTGAGGTTTAAATCTTTGGCTGTCATGGTTCTTATGGATTTTGATTTTTTGAGGTGGAGCATGTCCATCAGTTCCTGGTTGGACATGGCCTTGTATGTCAGGCACAGATCACCTCTGAGCAGGCGGTATGCTACTGAATAGAGCTGGAGTTTCTTTAGCCTGGCAGCATATGACATATGTTGGAAACCCTTGATCCTCTTGGTGAGGTACTTCTGGGGTCTCTCCAGCTGTTGTAAGTGCCGGGTGAGGTACATACCAAATGGGGCATTGTACTCAATCATGGGCCTGATAAGGGAGGAGTACAGGGGCAGATGACCTCCTTTGATCTGGATGTGAACCCCTTCATGATAAGGTGGGCAAGGTAGAAAGTCTTTCTATCCACTTTGGCAACGTGGGTGTCAAATGAGAGGTCACTATCAACTTGGGTCCCCAGGTCTCCGATTACTTGTTTGGTACTCAGTGGGTTACTGTCTATGTGATAATTTGTGGGTATTTTGTTTTTCTCAAAGGGGATAACTATACATTTCTTGGCATTCAGTTTAAGGCCGTGATTCCGGCACCAGTTGTCCGTTTCGGTGAGACCTTTCTGTAGGATGTATGTGTCAGCTGGTGTATTGACTATGGCGCCTAGTTTGCAGTCATCTGCGAACTTTGTCAGCCACAACCCTCCCATGTTTGCTTTCACATCTGAGAAGTAAATGCCGAACAAGAGGGGTCCCAGGACAGAGCCCTGCGGGACACCACTTGTGACTGGCTTTGAGTCTGACATGGCTCCCGCAATCTTGACTTTATGGGTTCTGTTCTTTAGCCAGTTTGCAACCCATCTTGTGACGTATGGATTTACTTTTAAGCTGTTTAGCTTTTCTATGATCCCCGAGTGGGGTATTGTGTCGAAGGCTTTAGCCAAGTCCAGGTAGGCTGTATGGACTGCCTTGCCCTCATCAATGGCTCTAGTGACTGTTTCGAAAAAGTCAACCAGGTTCAAAAGGCATGATCTGCCTTTTACAAAGCCGAGTGGGTGGGATCAAGTGTCTGTAGGTCCCCAATGTCATTTATGAGTTCCATAATAATTCTTTCCATAGAGACTGCATTTAGAGTGAGGGAGAGAAAGTTAGTCAGGGTTAGTACAGGGCCATAATCAGTGGGTATGGAGGATAAGTTTTATCTTCTGTTTAAAAAGAATTAATGAGGCCAGAGAAATGAATTCAGTGGGTAAAAGATTCCAGTGCTTTCCAACAACATTAGAGAAGAGGGAGTCTCCTGCCAAGTTTTTGGTTTTGCAAGTATTAAGTGTTTTGTTTGAGGAGCGTAAGCTCCTGAGATTGTTGTTGGGGGTAATAATGCTAGTGAGCATTGGAGTGTTGGTGGGTTGGTACAGGGTTTTATGGACTATAGTAAGCTGGTGAAAAAGAATTTGGTTTGGAAGTTCAAGCCAACCTAGTTGCTTTAGATTAAGACAATGATATGTTCTAAAAAGAGAGGCAGTTGCAAATCTTGCAATATTATTGTAGGAGACTGCCAGTTTATTTAGGTTGTTCTTAGAAAGGTTAGTATAGATAGGAGAAGCATAAAGTAGAGTGGAGATTGAGTAAGTTCTGGCTATAGCAATTCTGGCCACTGGAGTAAGAAAGGGTTTAATTCTACAGAGGGATCCTAATTTTTTGTTGACTGTTTTAACTATGCTGTTTATATTAATATCAAAGTTAAGGTTGCTATCTATTGTTATACCTAAAAGTTTGGTGGTAGGTTCAGGAGATATGAAAGTGCCATTATTAGACGTGAGAGAGAAATTTATTAGGGTGGACTTTGGGGTTGGTGTAAACAGTAAAAGTTTAGTTTTTTTGGTGTTTAGGAGGAGGCAGTGGTTTAAAAACCATTGTTCTACAGTACTGAATGCATTTTGGGTAAGGGACTGTAGTTCAGTTGGAGAAGTGTCTGAACAGATAATTGTAGAGTCGTCGGTGTATTGAATGCAGGTGGTTTGAGGAATTGCAGAGTGAAGGTCATTGATAAAGATTGAAAATAGGAGTGGGCCTAATATAGAGCCCTGAGGAACGCCAAGAGAAATGGGAGGAGATTAGATAGCTTATTGTCCCATAGCACAGCTTGCTGTCTATTGTCTAAGTAAGATTTGAACCAATTTATTGCTAGGGGATCAAGTGAAAAGGATTTAAGAATATTTATGAGGAACTGGTGATTGACCATATCAAAAGCTTTGGATAAATCAATAAAGACTGTAGAGCAAAGAGTACTGTTGTTCTGTTTTTTGTTAATGCAGTCTGTGAAGTATAGGAGGGCAGTGGTGGCACTGTGGAATGGTCTGAATCCATGTTGACAGTTGGCAAGTAAGATATTTTGGAGTAGATGGTTAAGTAGTTGCTTACGGATACATTTCTCCATTAATTTTGCTAGGGGAGATAGTAGGGCTATAGGACGGTCGTTAGAAAAGTCATAGGAGTTCCCATCTTTATGAGGTGGGATTGTACCTTCATTTATAGTATGGTTAATAAGAATGGAGATGGAATAGGCTAATGCTTTAGCCCCTTTTTGCAGGTATTCTGCTGGGAGTTGGTTGGCTGAGGGGGGTGGTAGGTTTTAGTTTTTGGAGAAGGGAGCAGATAAAGGAAGTAGAGACTGGTTGTAACTGAAAAGGTGGAGGTGGGTTTGTCATGGTTGTAGGCAGTTTTGAAGTATCTGGAGAAAGTTGACTAGCAAGAGTTTGGATGGCTTGTGTGAAGAAGGAGTTAAAGGCATTAGCAGTATAAGTGGGATTTTCATGGCTAGTGCCTTGTGGGTTAGGTGTGCTGCATTGTCCTAGGTATAGTAGTTTATTGATGCTATTCCAAAACCTTTGTGGTGTTGTTTGGTAAGTTTGCTGTATTTGGTAATAATAGTCTTTTTTGTCTAAGAGGATGGCTTTTTTGGTCAGATTTCTTAGTTGTCTAAAGGTTTGGTGATCTGTAGGATCCTTAGTATTATGCCATTTGGCCCAAGATTCGCTTCTCTGATGGATGTTTTGCCTAGTAGTGTTTGAGAGCCAGGGGGCAGGATTAGTTTTATTTCTAACAGTGCGAGTTTGGGCATGGTAGTCAAGGATGGCTAAGAATGTGGAATTAAAGTACTCTACAGCTTCATTAAGTGGAAGTGATTTAAGTGGAGACAAATTACAATGTCTAAGTTCTGTTTGGAAGAGTTCCGGGTTAAAACACTTTTTGGTGTGTATTGTCCTAAAAGTGTTAGGAAAGGTTAGGTTAGTTTTATGCCCGATTAAATAAGTTAGTGAGGGGTCACTTAGGTCATCTGGGAGGGTACCTACTCAGTATGTAAGGTGAGGAGTATTAGTCAGAATCCAGTCTAAGGTACTTTCTTTGTTATTAGTTTTATTAATTCTAGTAGGGGAGTTAATATACTGTGAAAAGCCATATAGGTTAATGTGGGTAGTAGGGTGTACATTACTACAAGAGTTCCAGTCTACATTAAAGTCTCCTAGGACTATAGTTTCTTGTGGGATATTAATAGAGAGCCAGTTAAGGATATTTTCAATGGTATTAATGTTATTTCCTGGGGGAAGGTAGATACAAAGTTATAACTTGCTTTTTATTAAGTGAATTCTTAATTGTGTTTCTGGAGGGAATTTTATTGATTAATAGGCAGTTGGGGAGCTTGTATATAAGGATGCTGTGTTTTTTATTGTAAATATGTCTGATGAAGTGGTTTGTTTGACCGCTAAAGCGCTTACTTCTGGTTCTAATTTGCAATAAAAGACTTTTTACATCATTTGCTGTCAGCGTTTACCTTCCAGGTTGGGATTTTTCATTTTGATTGCTGTTGGGATTTTATTAGCTTGTCTTATTGGGATTTTTCTTTATATATATATGTATATATATATATTTATATATATATATATATATATATATATATATATATATATATATATATATATATTTACATAGATAGATATAGATATAATCTCATTAACTGAGAACACAGAGTTGAGCCTGAAATTGTTGACCATTTACTCAAACTGTCACACTGTCTTAAAAAAACACCAAAACAGGAAGCTTAGTGGGGGAAGGGGGCTAAGATCATCTAAACTCCCCCACACACCTTCTACTTATATATATATATATATATATATAGTCATACACACAAACACACACACACACATACACACACACAACTACCTCAACCTCACTGTTCACTGATTTCACACTAAAGTCCCTTGTCTGCACAAACAAGCTGGCATGCTCATATTGAAAGGCACGTGTACATACCCACATATCCTTTCCCACATGCACAATAGACACCTTACCCTACATACACACCACTCAGTAGACTTAAAACACAAACACACATGCACACACCATTAACAAAAACCTCAAGCATCTTCAAAGCTTAAACTATACCTCGATAATTGACAAAACACGTCAATTCTCATCTTGACAAAATCAAATGCAGCACTATAATGCGTGTGTGTGTGTGTGTGTGTGTGTGTGTGTGTGTGTGTGTGTGTGTGTGTGTAAATACATCAGTATCTATATTTAATACATGACAGCATTTCTTATTGTCAGCAGCAAAAAAACAATCATTCTGTGTAAAAACCTATTGAAGTAGCTCAATATTACAACAGCAAAATTCATAAACGCTGGTCTTGCAGCTCCTGATACAGTTAATGAAATCAAAGCTTCAATACTGATTTTCTTTTATCTTCTCAGAGAGAAAGTGCAAAACATTATGTTGTGCAGTGAATTTTCTACATATAAAGGACCTACAAACAGTGAAAAAGAACTAGAAAGCCAGAAGGACTGATACTGTAAGTATGGAATTAAGTGCATGTTTCAATAGGTATCTATCCTTCAACATGATATAGCAGCAGACATTTTGAATGATGACATTGGATCCCTGCTGAGGTTTGTGTTTGGTGGACAGCAACAGAACTGGAATTCAGCAGCAGCCTCATTGACCCTTACAGTATGGTATGAAATGCGTAAGGAAAAAAAAAATAACAGGCAGGAGTCCTGCTGAGGGACGGAGAAAAGGACTGCATTCCCAGTTTATTCCAGCCAACACAAACTGCTACATTCTGTTTGACTTAACAAGGTCTTGTTCACTGTAAGAAACCAATATTTTAACTGGCTTACTAAGTGAATTTTTAGAGCTAGTAATGCAACAACCCGACTACAGTAGCTTTCTGTCATGGTATGGGTTCCTGTTAGTGTCTGCATCAAATGTATCTTTTTTCTGTTCCTCCCTTAAACATTTTTGCTTGCTAGCTAGGACACTGGATAGACCAATACAAACCTCACTCAGGAATGTGATCTGCTAAGGTACAGTTATTATGACCTAGCAAGATTTTGTTTATATATTTATTTTCTTTATTAACCAGGTGAGTGGGCTAGCACAGTACCCTTTTCAGCCACAGATTGTGCTATGATGGCAAATACAAACGCACAAGCATATATAAACAGAGACAAAATATGAACACAGCCAATATATGTAGCATATAACAAGGAATTTGAAGTACAGACATCTATCATGGTAGTCTCCATGTAGATCAAAAACACTAACAGCAAAAAGTAATGCATGTGCAGGATCAGTATACAGGTAAAATGTTTCAATGATATGCATTCAATTTTGCAAGTTTCAGTCTTCCCAGAATGATATTTAGAATTCAATGAGTCCAGTTACCCCATTAGAAAGAACAAGTAGAACAATGATATATCCTTAGCAGCAGGAGTAAGAAGTTGTGTACAAGTTTTGATGGCACCTATTTAGAAATTATCCTGAATCTTTAAAGCAAGTACATTTAAACTCTTCCTTTAGATGTAGCTTCATGTTGTTTCTTAAACAGATACAGAGTTTGTGTTGCGGTAAAGTCATTAGGTAGGCTGTCAGAGTAAAGTCTCTGAATGACTTTATAAAACTATTAAAAGATTGTGAATTATACCTCCTTTTGTCCGTCACAACAAGCCTTTAAGTGCATGTATGGGAGGCAGCACAGCACAAGCAGCTACATCTCTTGTCAATAATAAAGTTCAGCAAAGCTAGATAATACCATCCTTCATCAGGACAGCAAGGAATTCACCAATAAATAGTAACTCTGCATTGGGATCAGCAGACCATCCTTCATCAGGACAGCAAGGAATTCACCAATAAATAGTAACTCTGCATTGGGATGAGCAGACCATCATTCATCAGGACAGCAAGGAATGCACCAATAAATAGTAACTCTGCATTGGGATCAGCAGACCATCATTCATCAGGACAGCAAGGAATGCACCAATAAATAGTAACTCTGCATTGGGATCAGCAGACCATCATTCATCAGGACAGCAAGGAATGCACCAATAAATAGTAACTCTGCATTGGGATCAGCAGACCATCATTCATCAGGACAGCAAGGAATGCACCAATAAATAGTAACTCTGCATTGGGATCAGCAGACCATCATTCATCAGGACAGCAAGGAATGCACCAATAAATAGTAACTCTGCATTGGGATCAGCAGACCATCATTCATCAGGACAGCAAGGAATGCACCAATAAATAGTAACTCTGCATTGGGATCAGCAGACCATCATTCATCAGGACAGCAAGGAATGCGCCAATAAATAGCAACTCTGCATTGGGATGAGCAGACAGTGGTTTTATTTGACGCTTAATGGAGGGTGGGAGTCAAACCACTGATGCTGAAAAGTATGAAACGTAAATACATCTGCTTCACACACACCATCAACATGTCACAAAAAACAACGCATCCCTGAGCCCATCAAGAATAAATTAACTTCTGTAAATATTGGTGACTTCCTTGTTTCCATACTCACCAGGCTAAACAAGGACAGGGATACACTTAGCTGTCTAATGGGAGTCAGGATTCCTGCTATTTCAAGAGCCATATGCTGCAAGTATAACTATGACAAGATCATAGCCCATACTGGGAGTAAACAATTTGACAAAAATCAGTGAAAGACATCCAGAAAGACTTGGAACGTGCTACTCATATTTCTATCAGGGACATGACTCTGGTGGACTTTCCAAGATGACTGCACATTAATCAAAAGCTAAATTTCAGCTCTCCTAGTATGAAAAAGTAAGTGAAAGACAAAGGCCGGGAAGTCTGTCACTTTTAGTAAATTAGGTTACTGGGTGGTAAGTACACTGCCTGGACACCAACAAAGAAGAAACTAAGACAGCCTGAAAGAAAATTACCTATGAAAGGTGAAGCAAAAACACTGACTTGAAAGACTCTTCCAGTTGTTCAGCAAAAAGCAATTCACCCTCCAGCTTTGGTACAAGACATGATTTCCAGTAATCAAGAGGAAAAAGTTAAATGTGGTCAGAGCTGATTAAAATAAACAAAACACTGAAGGAGTAAATCAACTCAAACAATAAAAGTCTGGAAAATGGAAAAAGCTTTAGAGAGATTTTCAGAGGAGTTAATAATCAATGCAAAAATCAGAGGATGAAATCAAGAAAAGTTTGGCTGAGTAGGAGACTGCTCAGGAAGAGATGCTTCAAAAATGGTAGAATTAGAGGACAGAGTATGAAGGGAAATCAGATTTTCTGCTGTAGCAGAGAAACTATAAGGAACAGACTATGTTAATTTTATGAAGGCAAAAATAAACAACAGGACTGGTATTAACCAGCTGGAACTGTTAACTGAAAGGGCCCAATGTCTTTATGCTTCAAACTTGGCCATGAGACAGCAGCCAACACCTGTATTAGTACAGATGCATATGTATGAACAGAAAGAGTTTATCCGGACAAAACTGTAGCAAAAGGGAAAAGCATTAAAAGTTGGAGACAGTAGATTGTTTGTGGAAAATGATTACTCACTGTACACCAGGCAGAAGAGAGAGAGTATTCCAACAATCAGGGAACATTGAGAGGAAGGTGCGAGATTCAAGCTACTACTGCATTCAGCCCTCCTCAGAATATTTTTTTCCCCCTGGAGGATCAAAGTTATTTTTTGATACAAAACAGGAAATACATAAGTTTGTCCAACAAAAAGTGATCCATCAAGCAAAGGGAACCCTGCTTCTCATTCTTCTGATGATAAAGCACACATAGAGGCTGCCAGTGAAGCCTTTTCCATTATTCCAAAGGAAAATGCTTGACAAAGAAAACACAGGAGTTAGACTAGAAGACGCAGGAGAACATTGGAACTGAACTGGAGTCTGAACTTGGGAGATGGAGATAAACAGATAGATGACCAGCAACAAAGAAATTTGTGAATAAATGTGAGACTGTAAAGCATCAATTGCATTTATAAAATATGGTTGTATATGAAAAAGTAGAAAGAGTGGGCTTACTTATGGGGATCTAAAAGGCATTTGCCTTACTTCATGCCATTAGAGTTTGGAAGGACACTGAAAGGACACTGACAGGACAGGAAGAGGAAGGAAAAAGGTAACGAAGTAAACCAATTTCTTTTCTGAACAGTATTTTGTGAAAGTTTTCATGATATACATTGCATGTTTTATAGTAAAGCATTCTAGTCATTCTTGAATGTGATAAAGATGCTAAAGTATACAAATGCTTTTATCTTTCAAGCATTCTAGTCATTCTTGAATGTGATAAAGATGCTAAAGTATACAAATGCTTTTATCTTTCTTTCTTTTCTGTCCTCTTTGTTAGTATTAAGAAATATAGGCAGTACAACACAAGAGAAAAAAGGCCAGATAAAAGCATGCTTAATTTTATAGTCTGTAATCTCAGGCTGTGGAGGTGGGGTTGGGGTGCAAAAGTACACAAATCATAATACATGCAGAGCTATGTTTTCTATTTCTGTTGCATATGTGAATGGATTAAGGTACATGGCTTAATTTGATAAGATGTTTTAAGTGTAAACAATAAAAGAGAGAGAACACTGAATATAACAAGGTGAAACATCTATTGCTAAAGGAAAAGTTTGTCTTTAGAAGTCTGCAGAACAGGAATACATTTTTTCTCTCATATTTCCATGGAGACAAGTTGATAATAGGGCAATAAAAATCCAGAATACTGGTTTCTACAAGGCTAAAAGTTCATGGTTTATGAAAGCATGTATATTGTTTTCACATCTGGGAGGGGAATAAAGAAAAATAAACGGATACCAATTAGTGCAGCAGAAGCACAGTCAATAGCATGCTTCTTAACATGGATAACCTCAATTTTAGGTTAATTAAAACTTGTGTTTGCAGCTGTGGATTTTGGACAATTGTTCCTATTAGTAGGGTTAAGCTTCATTATTTGAAGATGTATATAGTTGTTTGTGTTTGTATTAGGTCAACAGGTTATGGGGTAGTGTGTGTGTGTGCTTTTTTGTTTGAGGGTTTTCATTAAAATAAAAAGTTTTGTAAAATGTGACATACGTTCCAATGTTGACAAGACAAAACTGTATAAAGGATCAACCTGCCAAACATTAGTGGGTGCATGTATTGCAAACACTTGAAATAGACATTTAAAAAAGCTGTCATATATAATAGGTGGGAATAATAAATTATAATGGCTACACTTTCCATATTATATTGGAATGCGAATGGCCACACAAGTATAGACATAAAGGAAAGAATATTTAATTATACTAAAAAATGCAGAGTACAAAAAAGAAAGAAATGTAGGGTACAAACAGCAATGCTACAGGAGACAAATTTGGAAAAAAAGAGTGCATGTGAATTTCAAAAAGAATGGATTTCTGGATGGATATTCATCAGAATATCAGTTAGAAAGGAAAAGAGGAGTACTTATATTAATTGCTAGTGGAGCTCCAATACGGGGGGGGGGGATAATGGAAGACTTGTGGTAGCAAGTGGCTACTGGCAAAGGGATAAAGTTTATGCCAGCATGCATTTATAGTCCACCTAAAACTGTTTTGAAACTTAAAGGACAACAATGGGATTCTATTATTAAATTATCAATGTCTCTGTCTTTTTTCACCTTATTTACTCTCCCTGCTATGAATAAACAATACATCATTTAAAACATTTTAAGCTGACTGCTTCTCTCCACTAGAACAGCACCTTCCTCTACTGTGGTGGTTTCACTTTCAAAAAACTTTTGTGCTGCTCTGGAAAACTTGCTACAGTCTCCAATTCACTGATATCATGAAGGCCATTGAATACAGGTAGTTTCCTGGCCATTTCCCTCCCAAACTGACATCATCGCTACCATCCTAAAACCCCACCCAGTGCTGTGATGTCACAGCTCCCCGTTCCTTCCCCTACCCATACAGAAAGTAAATTCTAGAACAAGGAAACAGTACGAGTCAAGTCTCCTGCTGTAACTGTCAATCACAGCAGGTAGCAGCTCAAATTACTCTTAGCACTTTGACAGCTAGTGAAGTTAGGTGTGAAGGGGGATGGGACAGGAGTCCAAGTAGTACAATTCAGGCTTCACAAAAGACTGCAGTTTAGCCATTCTAAAAAGAAGCAGCAGTAAAAAGCACTTTGAAAGTCTGTTCTGTGGCGTTTGCACTGCTGGCATTTTAAGTAGTCATTTAACAGCATGAAATGTTACTTAAAACTAACTGAAAAACAGTAGTGTATACATGTAGAATCAATGCAGTGACAGCAGCTTTAGGAAAAAAAGAGGCCTGCATGATGTAATTTTTTACAGACAAGCCCTGCATTGTGGGATATGTAGAGACAGACTAAGCAATCAGAATTACTTCAAGACATCAGACCCCATGTAGTCAGTCTTAGAAATTATGTATACAAATATTTAAAGACCTGTAAATAGTCCCAGAGTGGTGTTAAAATGTAGAAAACATGAAACCATGATGAAATAAACTTTTTTGAGTCTGTGGGTGCAGTTCTCCTTTAAAAAAACTTTAGGAGCAATAATTAGCTTTCAGCAGGGAATATTACTTATAGGTGGGGAGTGGAATTTGATCTGTAACAATGAGGATGTATCTGGAAGGCTTAGAAAGGAAAGAATAACAAGAGGGTAGACTTTTGAAGAAATGTTTGAAAATATTTGCCACGGAAAATGTGACATCAGTAGTAGGAACTCGGAGAGAATTTACATATTCTTCCACAAGGTACAATAACTGGGCTAGACTAGATAGAAATATTTCACAGGAACTGGTGAATTTAATTGAGAACTTAATTGAGAATTTAACTGAGAACTGCCCTAGCCTGGTTCCAGAACTACCCATCTAGTCATCAGCAAGCTGTCAAATAGCAACAGGAACTCTCCACACTTTTACCTGTTACCCTAAGTGTTTCTCAAATTTCTATACTTGGCCTCCTCCTTTTCAGTATATTCACTAACAGACTTCAGTCTTCAACCCCACTAGCCTCCATGGTCCAATATGCAGACAACTCTACTCTAATCTGTGCTGCTCACACCCTCAACCCAACTAAGTAATAAAACCCAGCAGGCCTTCCTATCCTTCGAGTCATGGTTTTCTAATGTACATCTCCTACTGAATCCCTCCTAAAGCAAATTGATGCTCTTTCTCCCCACTAAATCACATGATCCTTTTAACCCTTTCCAAATACATTAATCAAACACCACCTTAATAACAGCAGTTTGCCACACAAAATTATTAGTTGTTCTTATCGATAACGTAAAATTTGATGCTCACTTAGCCCAGACCATTAAAAATACTCATACTAAACTACATTCTCTACACAGAATAAAGTATTTCCTTACAAATTTCACAAGACAAACCATAGCCAGAACCCAACTTCTTTCTACCCTTCTATATTCATCTCCCATCCTTACAAACCTAAGACAGAACTATCCAAGCTAGAAACCTGTTACAATAAAATCACTACCAAATCATCCCACCTAACAGACCACTGCTCTGCCTTACAGCAACTACACTGGTTAGAACTGTCTCACCCACTAACACTTATCCAACTCTCTTTTGCTCATTGTCTCGTTTACCACATAAATTAAGCCCTACTCTAATAATTGTAGTCTATCTTCCACCAAATCCATTTTTGCAAGTTAGCAAATCTCACAACAGAGCTGGGGACTCACTGTATTCTAACTATATCACCAAAAAATGGAATTCCATCCCTGAGGCCATTATAAGCAATTCTGCCTCACTTCACTTCAAAAAAAAAAAAAACTAATAAAAGAGTTCCTAGGGAAAAACTGGATCTACTCATGATCAAGCCCTGGTTGACCACTTTACCTCCACCTTCCCTTCCACTCTCTCCCTATTTTAGTTTTACTTGCCCAATCTCTGTATACCCTCTTTCCTATCATCTCTCCATCCTCCTCCCTTGCTCCTGTTACTTCCTTTATGTTCAACTTTCTTTTCCCTATACTCTTTAGACCCTCCTATTCTCTAAGTTTATTTTTACTCTCTCTACCTCTCTATCTTCTATCCCCTACTAGCTGTTTCACCCTTCTTAGAATCTTGTAGATACAGGTTTAGTCTGAGAACCTATACTTTATTCTTCTCTGGATCAACTCTTCACATACATTCAGTCCCTATCTAATGTACACCATAAAATCTACTAATCCCCTGAACACGAAGTTTACCTTTTTATACGTTTTCTCATCAGTTCCTCCTGAAAACACTCACCATATTATAAAACCTTCTAAACAGTTTTCTCTGTAAAATTCTTTGTTCTGTAAATATTCTTATTGTATAAAATCCAATTATTGTTGTATAATTTTTGTAATGACTTTTAGACCTGTACTGTAGCTTTTTCCCCATGCCTCCACTGAAAATGGGCTATTACCCAGTCAGACTATCCCGGTAAACAAAGATAAATACATAAATAAAACTTTGACACACATCCAATAACTGTGTCAGATCTTGCGCCAATAATTATGAAAATAAAAATGCAGGGTGCTGAAGTAAAGTTGAGACACTAGTGTTTTCCCACTTACTTGTTAAAAAGAGAAAAAAAAATTAAGGAATGGGAAGTGGAAAGTACTTAAGAGTTATTAGGGAAGATAGAAAGTACTCCAGAAGTTACAGCTAGTGAATGGGATAAAATGCAAGTAGAGATTAAAATGGGGTAGAAATAAAGAAAAAAATATATATGGTTAAAAATTAACAGGAGTTATTTATAGGAGACGACAAAAGTTAAAGTTTTACAGAATAAAGGGAATCTCACAGAACAAGATGATGCACAATCACAGACCGCTAAACAAAAAATAAGGAAGCACCCAAATAATATGCATGAGTTTAAAAATATTGCTCTTAAGCAACTGTTTTTTTAACTCCAAAGCACGAAAAATTTTAGCATGAGTTAGGCAAGAGAAAATAGAAAATGTTGTTGCCAAACTTAGGAGGTCTATAACATGAGAAATTCCCAGAGATCCTGTAGAGGTATTAGAGATATTTCAGAAATGTTATGAAAATTTGTATAAAACACAGAAGTCAAGAAAAAGCACAAATGGAAAATATTTATGGAAGACAAATATCCCAAGATTAAAAACAGATGAGGGTCAACAATTAACAGTTAAGACAGGAGGAGTTGAGACAAAAATGGTGATGCATAACCAATCTGCAGGGAAATCTCCAGGAACAGATGATATTCTGGTGAAGGTTTAGAAGCTAGGAGTAAAGAAAGTGAAAGATCTGGAAGGTTTTAACAGTATGTTAAAAGGGAAAGAAACTGTGCTGACTGTAATTGCTGAAGACAGTAACGACTTAATCAGATCCAGCTTCATGCAAGCCCATTTTAATTTTAAATCATGAATAAAGTGTTTATGTCTATAAGGGTAAAAAGAATGGCAAAGGTGTTGCCAAAATTGCTAGATATGGATCAATGTGATTTTGTGGAGGGGAGGCAAACATTTAACAACTCTGACACCCCTGCACTGGCCCAGTAATCAAGGAGCCTTGATCTTCATCACTGGCAACAGTGGGGGAACGCACACACTGGGAAGATGACACGTACACACATAGTAAAGAGCAATTTCCCTTAAGAGCACACACAGACCACAGTCAGTGAAACAGGATTTTGGATGCAGATCCTTAAGGAGAATAACAGTCATAAAAAATATTATATTCATAAAGTAGCAGAAAGTATGCTAACAACTAAGCCAACACAGGAATGGAGAAAGAAGACACTGCCAATAGGGACAATTGCAATTAAGGGTATGGAGAAGAGGGGTAGCAAAATGGCAAATAAACCAAGGTAGTGAGAAAAAATAATTAGAGAGAGAAAGGTAATATAGAATGGGAAGAGGCCAAGAAAACATATGGGTTGCAGGCTAGAGATTGCCTTTCTTATCAGGAACTGATATCACAGTATAGGCAAAAAGAAAGGGGAAAGGGGAATCCTAAGTGAAAGGCCTTGACTTGCACTAGTTGGGTTTTTTAGTTGATTCCAGAACACAGACTGCTGTTAACAAAGGGACAATTAGTAGGGCATATAAAATACTGCATGATAACTATAGGAATCAATCAGAGTAGGTCAAAAAAGATTGTAAATACAGCTTAGATAAGTAATTTATAAAGAAACAATAGAAAGACACATGTATGGCTCCCAAAATATGCAACAAGGTCTAGAAGACTTAGGATTTTTGCCTGGAAATGTTTGCATAGGTATTTTTATACCCCAAGCAGACTCCAAAGAATTTTTCCTCAGGTAGATGCAACAGGGAAGAAACGTACTTGGGAGCATATGTTTTCAGAATGTAATGAGTTGGTAGACTTTAAAATTCTCTACAGAGTACTGTGCCAGGAATACTGGGTGAGCAAATGAATGCAACTAAGGAAATTATTTTCTGAGCTGGAATACAGGATCGGAATTTCCTAGACATACTAAGGCCTTAAGTTTAATTCTGTTGGCTGTCAAAAAAACAATTACGAGAAAATACAAATTCAAGTCTAAACCAACTATACTTGAAGTAGTGAATATTGTAATATTGATAAAAGAAGAGGCAGTGGAATATTAGAAAAGGGTCGGAGTAAATCAAATGGAAAACTTGGAAATCATAGGAACAACACATGCAGAAACATGCTTTTAGGAGAAATGGTAGGAAATGAACAATTTATACAATGTTGGATTGACTATTGTATAGAACAATATATGTGATATATAATGCTTGTAAATGTAAACTTGTAAAAATGGTTTGATTACTTTTATATAAATGTAAGTCTGCCTGTGTCACAATTGATAATTCAATAAAGGCAATTAACAAAAAAAGGATACGATTCTGGTCTTGAGCAGTATCCTCCCCATCAATGAAAATTATGCTAAATTCAAAGAAAAAAATAATGGGTTTCAACAAACTGGTTACGTAGTTAGTGTCATTCCAGGGTGGTCCAGTATGTCTCTCTCTGGGGTTAGAGGACTGACAGTCCTAGTTGCTTTGACAAAAATGGTCTACTTCTCACATTCAAGGACTTCTGCATACTGGCCAAAATCTTTGGTACCTCCATTGTGTTTTTTTGTAGGCAGAGTTCTAACGAACATCCCAACCTAACTCACATATCAGATCATAAAATACACAACATCAGAGTAGCCCTTTTCAATGCCAGCAGTCTAAATACAAAATAACTGCCCAGTCTGGAGACAATTCTGCATCTGGAAGGGGTCTGTATTTGGAAGTGACTGATAAATAATGAAGTGTAATGAGAGCACCCCTCAATGCCAGGCGCTGTGCCTATCATGCCTTCAAGCTCACTGCAAATGGCAGTGGTGGCTCAGTTTTCAACAGCAATTTCATCACTACAAGACAGACACTCAGTAACCCTCCAAATGAGCTCAATGAACTCCAGCACACACTAGTATAGAGTAGCATAATGTAGCATTGTCTAGTGCGCAGATTAGTCATTGAATTATTAGATGTAGACAGGTAATAAAAAAAAAAGAAAGGAACATGCAGATTATGTTGGATTTAGGAAAGGACAGTAGTTCAGAAAGTAGTGCTTGACCTTCAGTTTTAAAGCAGCTGGGACTAGTGATGCCACGAATGTGAGGTGGTAGCCTGTTCCACACAAAGGGCAAAGAGTGCTTATAGAGGAATTTACCATAAGTTTTGTTGGGTTTGTAGATTTATTTATATATTTTATCTTACATTTGGTTAACCAGGTTAGTCCAGCTGGATATATTTCCATTTTCAGAAGAGGCCCGGGGAGAAAAGCTCCAATAGTAACACACAAATATGTCATGCACTATTATACAAAGAAAGGATGTTAAAATATTATGTAATGAGTATTAATGAGAGGAAAATGACCTCTAATCTTACAGGATAGGGTAAGTCACTTTACAGTATATCTGTAGTAAGACACAGAGCATTCAAATTTACATTCATGTCATAAGTTATTTAACTTACTAGTGATAGTTACTACTTCCAGAGGGGTATAAAAGTATTGATTGGTGAAAGAAGGCAGTATAGAAATAGTAGAGAAAGCAGAGAATTAGTCAGGGTTGCAATAGGGGCATAACTAGTGTGCTTTGAGATGTTTCTTGAGCCTTTGTTTAAAGAGCGGCAGGGAGGGTTGTAAAGTTAGATTGGGTGGCAGAAGGTTCCAGTTTTTTCCAGCAGTACTAGAGAACAAGGAGTCACCAGCCAAGTTATTAGACTTGCTTATGCAAGAAGTTTGCTAGAGGAGCATAAGGAATTGAGAGTCCTATAGGGGTAATAAGGTTGGAAAGTATTGGGGTGTTGTTTTGTTGATAAAATATCTTATGAACAATGGTAAGTTAGGAGAGTATCAAAATGTTTTTTTAGTTCGAGCCAGTCTAGTTCCTGTAGGTTCTGACAATGGTGAGTTCTAAATGGGTTCCCAGTGGCAAATCTGGCTATATTATTATAGGCGTTAGCTAGTTTGATGAGATTACTTTTTTTAGGTTAGCATATATGGATGAAGCATAAAGAAGAGTCGAGATTAAATGGGAGTGGGCAATTGTAGTTCTGAATGTTGGAGTTAAGAAGGGTTTTATTATATATAAGGAACCCATTTTTCTATTTACTGTTTTAATGGAGTTAATATGGTTATCGAAGGTGAGGTTATTGTCAGTTGTGATTCCTAGCAGTTTGGTGGTAGAGTTTGAGGATATAAGGGTGCCGTTATTGGATTTGAGTGAGAAATCTATAGGGGGGGAGGGACTTCCTGTTAGTGTAAAGAGTAAGAGCTTGGTCTTTTTGGCGTTCAAAAGGAGGCAGCTTTTCAAGAACCAAGCCTCTACTGTGCTTAATACTTTCTGGGTTAGTGAATGTAGTTCAGATATAGAGTTGGCAGAACAAATGACAGTAGAGTCATCTGCATATTGTATACAGGTGGCTTGAGGGACTGCTACATGGAGGTCACTGATGAACAAAGAGAAAAGAAGAGATCCTAGAATGGAGCCCTGAGGGACTCCAAGGGAGACGGGCAGGTGGGAAGATAGCTTATTTTCCCAGAGATCTGCCTGTTGCCTATTGTTAAGGTAGGACTTGAACCAAAGTACAGCCTTGGTGTCTAGAGAGAGGGATTCAAGTGTCTTTATGAGTAGGGGGTGGTTTACCATGTCAAAAGATTTTGACAGATCAATAAAGAGTGCTGAAGAGAGGCTATTGTTATTACGGTTACAGTTGATGGGTTGTTGAAAGAAAGGAGAGCTGTGGTGGTACTATGAAATTGTTTAAATCCATGTTGGCAGTTAGCTAAGCTGTTGTGTTGGGTTAAGTGGTATATTAGCTGATGGTGAATGCATTTTTCCACAACTTTAGCTAAGGGAGATAAAGAGAGCTATGGGTCTTTAATTGGAATAATCATTAGAGTTACTACCTTTGTGTAAAGGGATTATGTGGGAGATTTTCCAGATGTCTGGGACGATTCTCTCATTTATGGTTCTATTTATAAGGATGGATATAGGATAGGCAACTGATTTAGCTGCTTTTTGCAAGTATTCTGATGGTAGCTGGTCTGCAGACGGGGTACATGGCTTAAGTTTTTGATGATTTTTTGGATGTAAGTAGTAGAGATGGGATGCAGTTGGAAGGTTAGTAGAGTATCAAGTAAAGAGACAGGGAGACTAGTGTTGTCTGTGGATAGTTGATGGGCTAGGGATTGTATGGTGTTAGTAAAGAAGGTATTGAAGGTGTTGGCAGTTTGCTGGGGACTATTATTATCAGCTCCTAGTGGAGATGGTGTGCTAGAGTGTCCAGGGTGTAGGAGTCTATTTATGTTTGACCAGAAATTTTGTGGATTACTATGGTGGGCTTGCTGTTGTTTCCAATAGTAGTTCTTTTTCTCAGTGAGTATGGCTTTTTTGTAATATTTCTTAACTGTCTAAAGGTTTGTTGCTCAGAGATAGTTCTGGTAGCTCTCCACTTAGCCCAAGATTTGTTCTTCAGTAATATCTTTTGTCTAGTGTCTTTTGACAGCCAGGGGGCTGTCTTAGACTTCAATCTAATAGACCGTTTGGGTGCGTGTTCATCTAGGATTGTTAAGAATTTAGAGTTGAAGTATTTAACAGCCTCTTCGAGTGGGAGAGTTTTTAGAGGAGTCCAGTCACAGGCATTAAGTTCGTTTTGGAAAAATACAGGGTTAAAGTGTTTCTGAGATAGTGATATCCTGTATGTGGGGGAGTTAGGAATATCATGTTTTTTGTCTTATAATGCAAGTTAAAGTATGATCGCTTACATCATCAGGCAATGTTCCTACTTTATAAGTTTGGTGTTGTCTGCTAATAAGAATCCAATCTAAGGTACTTTCTTTTTCGTTTGGTTTGTTAATTCTAGTAGTGGTGGTGACTGTTTGACTGAATCCATGCAAATTAACATGTGAGGAAGGGTTGTCAGTATTGGCACACTTCCAGTCGGTATTGAAGTCACCTAGTATAATTGTTTCTTGTGGATAAGTAGTTGATACCCAGCTTAGAATCTCCTCCATTGTAGTGCTATTATTACCAGGAGGTAGGTAGATACAGATGATGTTTAGGGTTTTGCTAGTGTTGAGTTGAAGTCGAGAGATAAGGATTTTTGCCTTACTATCTTGGGGGGGGGGGTATAGGGTACTGAGATGATCTGCAATTCAGTTTTAAAAAGAAGGGCTACTCCTCCACCCTTGTGTTTTGTACGGTCAAGTCTCAATATATTATAACCTGGGGGAATAATCTCAATGTCCTTAGTTCCTGGTTTTAACCAAGTTTCTGTAAGACAAAAGATGTCAAAGGAATGAATGTCAAGAAGGGCATGGAGATGGGCAACTTTGTTGTTGATACTGCGGATATTAAGATGTCCTATTAAGGAGGAGTTGGAGAGACTGGTCAAGGTAGGTAGGGTAGAGGGAGTGGTGCAGTGAGTTGTTATTGTGGAAACATTGGTTGGGCCTGGGTTGGGGTGGATGTCGCCATCTTTTAAAATGGGAACTTTCTGTCTAGAAACTGGGTCATTAATGTAGCTAGTTAGATATTTTAATTTCCTTACAGCAGAGTTATGGAATTTAATGTGTGTGAGGTGATTGTATTTGGCTAACAGGTAGCAGGGAATGGATGTGATATTTATTTGAAAATGGGTAAGGGTAGAATTTTGAATGGCTGCTTGTTTTGGAGAGTAGGTGAAGTGGAAATATTTCAACTTTTCAAAGGAGGTCAGGAGATAGGCAGTAGTGAAGACTGGTACAAGTATGGCTATGAGTATTAACCTAGTTTGGAGAGCATTATGTGTTGTAGGCATATTACTAGTATTACCTGTACAGCTTCAACAAGGTTGCTTGTGCAACTGCAAAAGAGATTGGGAAGGGATAAGAGAAAAGTAGAAATGGTAGAAGGCAAAGTCTTAGAAGGAAGGATTGCAAAGGGAAAAGAATAGGGAAAAGTAGTTAGGGTGAAGGTATTGCAGAAAGCTGCAATAAGGAGACAGGTAGTAGAGGAGGGGTGCGGCTAGGTTGTCTAGCTTGGTTGAAGTTGAGGATAAGTAGGGTAGGGGAGAAGGTGCGGTTTAGGAAGTATAAGTGTATGACCACTGGGGGTGGGTGAGAATTGGGGGTAGGGGAGCGGAGTGAGCCCACAGGGCGAACAGAGCAGGTAGAGACAAGAGCAGGGCTAAGCTGAAGAACAACAATCAGTGAAATGTTAATTACTGAAGGAAAGTTTAGTTGTGGGCAAGTGTAGAGTCAAGGGATACAGTGATGGTGACAGTAGGAGGATAGCTGGGTGCTTTCAGTGAAAGTAAGGAGATAAAGCAGAGTAGTATTGGGAGAAAACCTTTAGCTATATCAGACTTGTAATGTAGTTATATTATAAGCCAGTGGGATAAACTTATGGAAGGAAGGACTAGATGTGGGTGCCACCTAGTGGACAGAAATGATATTCTTACATTAGTTATATATGGGAGATGGAATAATCTGGGATGTAGGGAGGATATAGTTAACAGTTGAAGGAGCTTATACTAATGGACAAAAAGGTAAGTTGGTTACAGAAGGTATAGATGGGATATGGCTGCTGGCTGTCCTGGCTGGGAAGCGTACTTTAGACCACCTGAAAGTAGTAGTTACAAACTTGAGCTTTACAGCCAGTTTTAGGAAAACACATACTTTCTTGCTTCCTTTACTGAAACGGTACAGGGATATGAGACAGTATGATGAAACAGCAGGAATTTTGGAAGGGGTCCTTAGTCGTCAGGCAGGTAGATTCTGTATCCTAGTACAGGATAAGCAATTTGAAGCACTGGGAACTTTGGGCGCGAGAGAAAAAAGCAGTCAAAGACGCCGGGATCAGGAATGCACAGCAGCCAGGGGCTAATTCCAGATAATAAAATATAGAAATCTAAAAGGTGCTGGTCGTAACTGTGAAGATACCGGGTTGGGGTTTAAGTAGAGAGCAATGGGCAAGGCTAGCGGTTTGTTGAGTAGGGAGTGTGTCAGCTGCAGTTAGGCAAGTATTAAGGGCTGGTGAAATTCTAGCAATTGAAGTGGTTTCAGGGCAAGGCAATCATGGGATTTATAAGGTTGGTTACTGGCAGATCTGGCTATAGTATTGTAAGCTTGTTCTAGTTTGGACAGAAGGTATGACTGGAGTTGAGTTAGGATAGGGGAGGTGTAAAGGAGACAGGCTTGGGCAAAGGGTGGGTTTGGAGTTGGGAGCAAACAAATTTCTTATTTCTGTAGAGAAGACCCATTTTCATGCTAGTTTTTTATGTAGTGTTGGATATGGATGTAAAATTTGAGTTGGTCATCAATTATTGTGCCGAGTAGCTTAGTGTTAGGCTCAGCTTTGATGAGAGTGTTATCTAGCGAAGAAATAGTAAAGGTGGATTTAAGGTGGAGGAGAGTTTTGGGGAGAAATGGTAGGAGCTTAGTTTTGGGGGGGGTTGAGTATAAGTTGATGCTCCGAGAGCCATTTTTCCACAGATGAGGAGGAGTTTTGGGTGATATAAGTTTAGTGCTGTTGTCAGCATAAGAGATAAGAGTACAGTCATTGGCAGACTATATGAGGGAAGAGGTGTTGCAGGAGGGAGTAAAGATATTTGGTGAAGATGTTGAACAGGAGGGGGCCAAGGATTGCCTTGAGGCACACCAGTTTGGATAGGTAGGAAAGGGGAGCAAGCAGATTGCCATCTAACAGACTGGAGCCTATTTGATAGATAGCTTGAGAACCATTGAATAGTAGAGAGGTAGAGATTAAGGTCAGTAAGCTTAGTAAATAGCTTGGAATGGGACATGGTATCAAAAGCTTTAGAGAGGTCAAGAAAGAGGCAAGACACAAGGAGGTTTTTGCCCATGGCTTCATAAACAATGTGAGTGAAGGATAGGAGGGCAGTGTAGGTGCTTTGGTGTGGCCTAAAGTCATGTTGAGTGGGGGTCAGAAGATTTTCATTAATAAGGTGAATTAAAGGCTGATTGTGAATATATTTTTGAGGATTTTGGATAGAGGAGATATGATGGCAATGGGTCTGTAGTCAGAGGGCTCAGTGGAGTTACCTCCTTCGCAAAGTGGAATGGTGTAGAAAGATTTCCAGATGTCGAGGACAGCAGACTCTTGGATAGATCTATTTATTAGGACAGAGACAGGATAAGCTATGGAATGAGCAGCAAGTTTAAGAGGGAGGTTATCGGTAGAGGGAGAACAAGGCTGTGGAGATGGGGTTAAGAGAGAAAGGGGTAGTGCTGCATGTGTAGTGAGTGGGGTGAAGGTGGTTATGGCTTTGGGAGGGTTGGACAAGTTTTTGAATAGATTCAATGAAGTGGGTATTAAGTAAGGTGGCAGCTTTCTAAGACAGAATTATAAGGCTAGGGGTTGGGGGTAGTAGGTTGAACTGGATTTAAGATTTTATTGATGGTATTGCTGCTTTTGCTAGATTTCTTAGTTCTTTATATTTTTGAAGGAATGTTGCCGATTTAGTTTTTAGCCATTTTTGCCCATTTTTATCTCTTTCTTTCATGAGAGAGAAGGTGTTTTTGATAAGCCAAGGTGAGTAGTTGGCTTTGATTCTCACATTTCTTAGAGGAGCTAAAGAGTCAAGTATATCAATTAAAATGCAATTAAAGTATAGAATGGCTTCATTAAGAGGCAGGTACTTAAGGAAGCCCCAGTGTATGGAAGTGAGCCTGTTACTGAAGTTTTCAGGATTGAATGAAGAAAGCTTGTGACACCAAATTCCATCATTTTAAAGAGTATTTGGGAAGAGGTGGTCACTTAGGGAGTTGGGCAGGACTCTGGGGTCAGAGGTAAGAATCCAGTCTAAGATGGTACCTTGGGTATTGTTGTTGAAGCGGGTAGGAGTTGTGATAAGTTGAAGGATGCTGTGTAGGTTGATTTGAAGGGAGGGAGAGGTAGAGGATAGTTTTTGCCAGTCGATATTTGCACCACCTACTAGTAAGGTCTCATAAGGGATATTAATAGAAATCCATGCTAGAATAGATTTGAGGATGGATTTTGTATTTCCAGGTGGGCTACAGCTAGAGGCAGTGGAGAATTTCTTATGGTGGTTGAGGTGACAGTTTAGTAGTAGTTCAGCTGGTTGAAATTTAGGCAAAGATACTGGTGGGGGGGGGGAGGCAGGTTAAGGTGTTCAGAATACATAATTGCAATACCTCCACCTTTTTTGGTGATTTTATCTTGGTGATAGATGTTGTAGTGGGGAGGTAGCATTTCAGTGTTAGAAATATGTGGTTTTATCCAAGTTTCAGACAAGGCCAGGATGTGTGGTGATTGGAGGGTGATCCCGGAGTGTAGTTATGTAACTTTATTAGGTAGGCTTTGTATGTTGATACCAAAGATACAGAGATGTTCAGTGAGACAGGTGTTTGTTGTGATTGAGCTAGATGGGCCTGGGTTGGGGTGGATGTTGCTGGATGACTGTAAATTGTTAAAAAAAGGGGAAGGAATATTTGCATAAAGGTAAAAGCCAGTAGGGTTTGTATTTAGATTAGAAGGACGTGATAGAGACATTTTTTATTTTGATGAGACGTGTGAAGGAAGAGTTAAACAGAGAGGGGCAAATTAGGAAGGGCAGGGAGGTTCCTTGTGGCGTATAGGAGAAGTGTAGGTTGGGGATGAATGTGAAAAATTAAGGTGTTTATGATAGGAGGTAGGTAAAGAGAGGTACATAAGCAGGACTGATGTGAGGTAGAGGGGGTGTGGTTTGAAAAGAGATAATGATAGTAGAACGATGAGAGAGAGAGCTAGGTAAATGTGTATGGGGAAGAGGTTATTTACTTGGACAGAGAGGGGTGAGAAATATGATAAAAGTGATAAATAAGGAGTATTAAGGAGAGATTAATTTATTAGATAGAGAGGAATGAGCAAGAAGGGAGCATTAGTAGATTAAGGGAAGGTAGAGTCAAAGGCTGGAGATATGCTAAGATGCTGTGAGTGTGGGGGAAGATAATGAGAAGAAGGGGGATGAGAGAGTGGGATTGTGGTGTGGATAGGTATAAACAGTAACTGATATATTAGTGTATGTATGGGAGGGATAGGAAGCTGTTTGGAGAGGAGTGGTATTAAGTTTACAGGGGACAGCTGTGATTGGATAAGTGGGGAGAGTGGGAGGAGTTGGGAAAGAGTTGTAATCAGTATAAATGAAATGAAAGTGGGGGTGGGTGGGATTGGGGGTATGGAAGCAGAGTGAGCCCAAGTGTAGCGAGGGCGAACGGAGAAGGTTAGCCCAGGAAATGGCAGTCACCACAAAAAACAATCAGCAGACCAGGAGGGAAACAGTAAGCAGCACAAAGTGAGAGTCAGCAGGTAAGTAGAAGAGGTGGGGAGGAGTAGGCAGAGGGAAGAGATATTATAGTGAGGTATATACAGGTATTCACAGTAAGATAAAAACAGTTAAAAGGAAACCACAAACATTACAAAAGAGTATAGCTAAGAGAGTTGGCACTAGGGTAGTGACTAACTTAGGAAGTGAATGTTGTGGGGGTCTCAGTGGTACACAGGTAGCCTTTACAGTAGACAAAGTAACACTAATTGAATACCTTGTATGTATTATGGGTTTTGGAATTACTGATGCAAATACTACAAAGCAATAGTTGATGCCTAGGGGCAACAGTAGGATGTAACTGCCAAAACACCTGGAGGTGTCATGCGGCTGTAATGAGTTAATCCTTACCACAGGTTAATTTTCTTATCAACGGCACACTGCAGATGGTGATTCTCATTTATAAGGCTGGTCCCCCCACAGACCCAAGCAACTATATACACATTAGACTTACTAGGCTTGTCTGCAAAGCCACAAAATGCATCATCACTGACATAAACCAGCACATTAAGAATTTAATCACAACAATTTGAATTTGTTAAAGGCAGGTCATCCCTCCTTAATTCTGTGAACCTCTCTGAAAAGCTCATGCAAACCACTGACAATGATCAAATTGTTCATGTGCCTACATGGATCTATCAAAACTGTCTGACACCAAACTACAAGATTGGATTGTAAACAAGCTAATAGCCTTAAATAAATCCTTCTGTGGTTAATATGGACTGCAAACTGATTAAAGAACAGAACACGTCAGTATCAGTGATGCCACCTCATTTAAGGAAATACTGACCAATGACTTTCCTCTCCTTTTTCTTTTATAAGCATTATTGAAATATCACATAAGACAAAGGCACATATACATCAATTGAAAAGAAAACCATATTAACATTGTTTTCCATTTATGCACATTATACAGGTTTTCTTTCTTTATAACCGTTTCAAACTTTTCATAAATAACTCAATTCCTGCCTTCCTCTAAACCTCATTCCTCCTCCTGAACATTGTTCTGCATGTCTTCCCTTCCATGAATTCCATTTATTCCTATGTAATACATGTTATCTGCTCATTCACTTTTCTAAAGATCCCTCTACTAGTTCTTTGATCTCTTTTATGTTATTCAGTATTCAAATGCATTTGGTTTAGATTTTGATTTCAATTTTCTAGTAATTGCTTTTTTGGCAGCCAGCTGAATTATATTTATTAAAGCCGTAAAATGTCTAGCAAATTAAAATCCTGTCCCAGCTCAAAATAAAAATTTCCTTAGTTACAATCATTTGCTCTCCCAATATTTCTGACAGAGTACTCTGTAGGGAATTTTTTTTCAAATCTACTAACTCATTACACCCCCAAAAACATGCTCCCAGTTACCTCTTTCCTCCTCATCACACCTCCAACATCTGCTGTCCACCTGAAGAAAAATTCTTTGAAGTCTGCTTGGGTATAAAAATACATATGCAAACACTTCCAAGCAAAAATCATAAGTCTTCTGGATTTTGTTGCATAGTGGGGAGCCAAGCAACTGTTCTTCCACTGTTCCCTTGTAAACTGATTTTCCAGTCTCTCTTCCCAATCATTTCTAACCTCCTCTGATTGATTCTTATAGTTATCATGCAATATTTTATGTGCACTGCTAATTATCCCCTTTTAGCAGGAGATTATGCTCTACATTTGACTATAATTTCTACCAGAGCACGTCTTTCACTTAGGACTCTGCCATCCCTTTCTCTTTGCATATACTGATGTCAATCCCTGAAAGCAAAGGCAGTCTCAAATTCACAGTCCAAACATCTCCTTGGCCTCATCCCACTCCATTTTTTTCTCTCTCTAGTTATTTGCACCTAACACCTTGTAAATTCTAGCCCACTCGCCTATTTTCTGTACCCCTACTTGCAGTGATTCCCAACTGGCAAAATCTTCCCCAATTCATGCATTAGCTTAACTCTTAGAATAGTTTCTGCAACATTATGAATATAATATTTTGTATGGTGGTTAATCTCTTTAATGATCAGCATCCGAAATCCCACTCACTCCTCATTTCTTTAACTGCTCCCCCCAAGTCATCAT
The DNA here is from genome assembly GCF_019279795.1 of Protopterus annectens. NCBI lineage: Eukaryota > Metazoa > Chordata > Ceratodontiformes > Protopteridae > Protopterus > Protopterus annectens. The sequence continues at coordinate 44,192,756 of NC_056745.1, forward strand.
TATCCCTTTCCATTTTGGATGAATCTGTTTGTGTTATTTATATGAGCCGTATAGCCTTTTCAGAGCGTAGCACTAAAATTTTCCTTCAGATCAGGTACTCCTAAACAACCTTGTTCTACAGGGAGGATCAGCTTAACCACTTTACTTGTTCTTCTTCCCTCACATATGAATTCCTTCAACTCTTTACTAATTGCTGTCCATTACATCTCCTCTGGTTGATAAAAACATGCCTGACCTCTATATATAACTTCTTCTTTTGTCTTTTTCTGGTTAGGTATCGCCACAATGGATCACCTGTTCACTCATGATTGGCAGTGGAGTTTTAGTGTCAAGTTGCCAGCCCGGCACCCAACCATCCACAGAAGGCACACACATGAACACCGTCATGCCTAGGGCCAATTTAGTGTCTCCAATCCACCTACAGCATGTCCTTGAGATGTGGGAGGAAAACGGAGCACCCAGAAGAAATCATGCAACCACAGGGAGAACATGAAGACTCTGCACAGAAGGCACCCCAGCTAAAGATTGAGCCAGAGAACTTCTTGCTGTGAGGTGCTGACCTCTATATAAAACTAATGGGACTAAAGCATTTTCACTGCTTGTATAGCACTATCTGCATCCATAAACAAGAGCTTCCACCTTCTCAGTTTTGTATTATCTTTTGTATTATCTTTTATTTAGTCTATTTCCACATATCTTTAGCCGTCATGACAGAAGCCTTTCAAACTATACTGCATAAATGTGTATTGCTGAATAAAGTCATGATTGGCTCAACAATTTACAGATACAGCCTTTGCTTTTTTTCATTAATCGTACATCCTGAAAAGACTTGAAAGTGTCTCAAAATTTTGTACAGCACTAAAGATGTCCTTTTCTGAATTTATCAAGTACAAAATATCATCTGCAAATAATGCCAACTTTTCATGAATACCCTGCCAGTCATATTGTTGAATTTCTGAGCCCCTGATTCTCTTTGCTAATGATTCTAAATATAAAACAAGTAACCAAGAGGAAAGAGGGCACAGCTACCTAGTTGTTCTGTTCAAACCAAACTTACCACGTAGGACCCCCCCCCCCACACACACACACACACACACACACACACAAATTCTTATCTCTGATTGTTTTTTATCTTCAAAAAAAAAAAAGAAGTTATGTCTTACCATAACGTTCCATCTGTATTGTTGATCCTCATTCAGTCATTACATGTGGGGTATCGGTTCCGACCTCGGAAACGAGCCGGCCATCTTTCAAGCTCACGCCAGCTACAAACTCTGGAGCTAAAAACTCTTACCCAGAATTCCCCTCTCCCTTTTACCTCAGACTGAGTTTGCAAGTCAAAAGAAGGTAGAGGTTACCTCTGGTCAAATGACCTAACAGAACCGGATGGTGAGATCCACTAGAAGCCACAGGAGGGAGAAGGAGGGAGGGTTGTAATGACTGAACAAGGATCAACAATACAGCTGGAACGTTATGGTAAGACATAACTTCTTTATCCGACATTGTTAATCCTCATTCAGTCCTTACATGTGGGACAGAGTCCCCAGCTACCTTTATTCCTGGGAGGCTCTTATGGAAGGACATTCCGGAGCACCATAGAACCAAAAGATGCTCTTCCCCTGGAGGCCACATAAAATTTGTAATGATTGATGAAGGTATGAGTAGTAGCCCAAATTGCAGCTGCACAAATGTCATGTAAAGAGGCTCTGGCATGGAAGGCAGCAGAAGTTGCCACCGACCTTGTAGAATGAGCCTTTATGGTAGTAGGTAATGGAATATTACGTTTTCTATAAATGAAGGTTAGGCAGTCTTAACCACTTAGCCAATGTGACCTTAACAACAGTACATCCTAATCTAGGTCCATAATAGGCCATAAATAACTGGCCTGGTTTATGAGAAGCCTTAGTCCTGTTCAAGTAGAAGCAAATTTGCCTGTGAATATTTAGGGTATGTAGGCAATACTCTCCTCTGTTTGAATGACTGGGGAAGAAAACTGGCAATTCAATGGTTTGATTAATGGACATTTCACAAGATCACTTTTGGCAAAAAAGAAGAATTAGTTCTCAATGACACTCTATCTCTATGAAAAATCAAATATGGTCTCTTGATGCACAAGGCTTGAAGCTCAGAGATACATCTGGCATAAGTAATGGTGACCAAAAACAAGGTTTTCCATGACAAATATTTGAGGTCACAAGAAGAAGCTAGTTCGAAAGGTGGAATTGTCAAAGCTTGTAGCACTAACAACAGGTCCCATGGTTGAGTAGGTTCTCCAAAAGGGGTCTTAGATGATTCACGCCTTTTATGAAAGTCTTGCATAATTTGTGTGACATAAGAGAAGAGTCTTGGACACCATCATGAAAATTAGATATTGCAGCCAAATGAACTCTATTGGCAGAAACAGACCGGACTGAAATAGGGTAGACAGATATTCCAGTACTATCGACACTGTTGCTGAGAAAGGCTCTACTTGTTTTTCTTTCAGCCAAAAAGTAAATCTTTTCCACTTGCTGAGGTATGTAATTCTGGTGGAAGACTTATGAGATGCAATAAGAATGTCAGGTACTGGCAAAGAAAGATCATTCTGCCTGGCAATCAAAGAAATTGGAGGAGCCAAGTTGTGAGCTTCAGGCTGTTCAAGTTGGGGTGAATCAGATTCTGCGGATGAGAGATCAACCCCGGGATTGGATGGAGAATCCACGGTTGATCTAGCAGATGAGGCCAAAGGAAGGGAAACCAAATCTGTTGAGGCCAATATGGTGCTATGAGGATTACTTTGCTCTTCAACCGGCGGGCTTTCTTCAGAAATTGGGGAATGAGGGGGACAGGTGGAAATGCATAAAGTAGACCCGAGGGCCAATCATGGACTAGAGCATCCCTGGGTGACTGTACCGGACGGGGAATTAGGGTGAAATAGTTGCTGCATTTGTAGTTGGTCAGGGATGCAAAGAGGTTAAAGCAAAGAAGACCCCTGTGTTTGAAAATCTCTGCCACTATCAAGGGATTCAGGGACCACTCGTGAAGTTGTAGAATACACCTACTGAGTTTGTCTGCTATCACAATGGAAATCCTGGGAATGTGCGTTGCTAGAAGAAAGCGGTTTGTAGCCATCGCCCATTGCCATATCCTCATGGCCTCTTGACAGAGTGGGTAAGATTTGGTTCCACCTTGTTTGTTGATGTACCAGACCACCGCAATGTTATCTGATTGTATCGCAATAGTCCCAGACAGCAGCAGGGGATGGAATGCTTGCAACGCCAGAAGCACCTCCCTCAGCTCTAGAACATTTATATGCAGATGGTCCTCTATTTCAGACCAAGAACCTTGGACTGTCTGTCCCTGAAATAGCCCCCCCACCCCATCAGGGAGGCATTCGTGGTCCCTGTAGCCTTGGGCTGTTGGGGGGAGAAGGGGCGAGACCATTGTGATGGATTACGCGCCATCCACCAATTTAGATCTTGTTTGCATCTGTGAGTTCCCCGAATCTTGGCTGAAAGAGGGTACTGAAAGGGATACCATTGGGTGAGCAGTAGCCAATGCATAAGCCTCATGTGAAACCTGGCCAGAGAACAATCGTAATGGAGGCTGCCATGAAACCCAACAACTGGAGAACAGAATGAGCTGTGGATTTCTCCCTTGAAAGGATTGGAATCAGTTGCTGCTTTATCCTTAGAATTCTGTGCTCTGGAATGGATGATCTGCAATTCTTTATATTCAGGATGACCCCTATGAATTCTGTGGACTGAGATGAGGTGAGATTGGATTTTTGCCAGTTTATGGTTATGCCTAGCCTTTGTGCAGCGAGGAGAGAGTATGCCAGGGCTTCTTCCAATAGATGTTTGGTGGGGGTGGAGATGAGCCAGTCAACTAGGTATGGAAACACCTGGAATCCTTGTAGTCACAAGTGAGCTGTGATGACTGCCATGCACTTTGTGAACACTCTGGGGGCTGTAGAGAGTCCGAAGGGCAGTACTCTGAACTGGTAGTGACTGGCTCCTGCACGGAAGTGAAGGAATCTTCTTGATGGTCTGCCCACTTTTATGTGGTAGTACGTATCTTGAAGATCTATTGAGCACATCCAATCTTTTTCCAAAAGCGGAAGGATAGACTGTATTGTGACCATCCAGAATTTTTGTACTTTTACAAACTTCTTCAATACACTGAGATCCAAAATTGGTCTCCAGTCCCCGGTTTTCTTTGGCACCAAAAATAGTCTTGAGTAGAATCCGGATCCTATCTGGTCTGGAGGGACTATTTGGATGACTCTCTTTCTTAGCAGCTTTGAAATCTCTAATGTTGCTTCTTCCCTTTGACTGGGTGGAACGTCGGGTAAGCTTGTTAGGGGAGTGGGACAAAGGTCGAGGGGATATGATAACCTCTGGTTATTATCCTTTGTACCCAAGAATCGGTGGTAATGGTTAGCCAGGCAGAAGGGTACAAAGACAAATGACCCCCAACCACTTCCAGAGGAAAGCAGTTGGGCCGCTCTTCAGCAGCGCTAGTAGGATTGGCCAGGGAAAGAATCCCTGGAACCCTGGTTATGCAGACCCCCTCTGCCCCAAAAGGGGCATCTTCCCTGAGAGTTTCCCCCTCTGCCTCTAGGGGAGAACTCAGCCTGTGCGTCACAGAAAGAACCTTGAGACTTTTTGTGCCATATCTTCCCACTCTTCTGGTTTCTGGAGAAAGCCCATTGAGGGGAAGAATAATGGACACCCACAGCAGAAAGGGCCTTACCATCCTGTTCACATCTGGCCAGTGTGCTTTCAACCTTGGGTCCGAACGACGATGAGGCTTCGATGGGAACATTGAGAAAGGAAGCCTTGAAGGGTTTTGCGAAATTACACAAGCACATCCAGGCATGTTGTCTCAGAACAATGCCTGAACCCACCGCTCTAGCTGCTCCTTCTGATGCGTGAGATATCAGGCGCATGGAGGAGTTAGATATCGATTCAATGGTGGCTAGCTGAGTGGCCACTTTGTCACAGACCTCATCAGACATAGCTGCAGCCAAAGTTTCAGACAGCTCAGAAATTAAGTCTCTTTGAAGCCTGATAAAATGTGCCATATAGTTTAGGGACCTGAATGCAAAGGTCACTGAAGCAAAAGTATGCTTCCCTATTCCGTCCAGAGCCCGGGACTCTTTATTAGGCAGATGGACAATCTGGCTTTCTTTTTCCACCAGGTCCTTTTTAGTTACGGCCGCCAACACCAAAGCATCTACAGGAAGACCTTTGGACCAATGGGGATCACTAGCAGGAGGAGACAAAATTTTATCTGGCCTCTGGGGAATGGCTTCAATGGTGTCAGGAGCCTTCCATGCACACTGCACAATGAGCCGGACAAGTTCCTCGGCAGGTAGAGTAACCCAGGAGGTAGGGGGCCGGGCACAAAAGGCCTGCAGGAACACAGACTCTTCAGAGGTCAGGTTAGAGGGCTGCCAGTCACCTCTCTGTTTAAGGGCTTCAATATCACAAAAGGATACCTCAGAGGGTGATCGAGAGGACACTTCCCCATCAAAGTATGTGCCTTCAGTAAGGGACTCCTCTGTGGAGTCCATGTGCTTCTTCTTGCACGAGCTCTTTTGATGATCTTCCTCAGAGGGAAAAGCTGGGGAAGATGGCTCAAAAGGGGTCTCCTGTGGGAGTATGCCCTGAGGCCCTTGCACCCGGTGCATGCTAGGAGCAGCTAGTGTACATTGTGGTCCAGAGGAGAGTGGGGAGAGTGATAGCACAGGATCACCAACTGACACCAGGGCCTTCTCCATAAGCTGGAAGGCCGGCCCACCTGAAGAGGGATGGGGTCCCCAGGGCAGGGGTCACCCCTCACCTAAGTGGCTCAGCCTGCCAAGTCGGAGTCCCTGGATGGCTGTGAAATGCCAAAGTACGTACACCGCAGCTGACATCCTGGGCCATGACAAGGCTCTCCTGCCACAAAGGCAACTATGGCTCCTTAGTGAGGTCCATACAAGGAACCATAGTGGGGGAAGACTGTGCTATATCAAGGGGCTTCAAAGGCAATGAAGGAGGAGAATAAGTAGGGGTATTTGGCAAAGGGTGATCACCTCCCGAGGAAGGATAGGTCCTGGGGGGGTGGGATACCTCTGGCCAAAAGCATTTGATCCACATGACGCAACACATCGTGTTCAGAGAGGCTTCTAGTGGATTTCATGGACATGGCTGAGGGAGAGTCAGGTCTATCCAAGGATGGAGCAAACTCGGTGCCCACCACGGAGGTGGTCTGCACTGAGAACAACGGAGCTGAAATGGACTGAACTACTGGTGACTACACCAAGGAAATATCGGTGCCAAAGGCGTGGTCTGCACTGATGATGAGGTTGGTAAAAAAGTGGTAGTCGGCGGTAAGGCCTGAGCTGAAAACATCGGTGATGAAAACTGAATGGTCGGTGCCAAGAGGATAGTCTGTGCCGGTTTAGTTGTCAGAGCATAAAAGGAAACGGGCGTTGAAACATCCATCGACATTATAATCAGCATCGACTGGACTGTCGGTGCTGGTAAGGGAGTCTGAACCGAGGAGCTCCTCGGTACCAATGCGGTATGGGGCACACTAGTCGGTGCCGAGGTCTCAGATGGCACCGATGGCCTCGATGCTGAAGGTCTAGGCACCAAAAGCACTGGAGCCAAAAAAGTCAAATCCAAATTAGAAAGCTTAGCTTTCTTGGGGCTCGGTTCCTGAGGGTCCCCAGCTAGGGACAAAGGAAGAGACTTGGCATTTTTATGCTAATCACTCTTTTTCTTATGAGATCTTGGAAGGGTTGAAACCTCCGACCCAGAAATGGCCTCTGAAAAAGGAGATTTAAGTAGCCCCTTCAATATTAATTTATTTTTCCTCTCAATTAACGTCCTTTTAGAGAAATTCTTACAAATCCCGCAAGGCGGGTCAATGTTAAATGAGGCACACCCAAGCAATAGACACACAGGGAAAGTGCATCTGAAGTAGGCAATTTATGTCCGCAATCTAAACCTCTTTTAAACCCTGATCTACCTTTTTATCGGTCATGTTTGTTATGGAAAGAAAGAAAAATACCAGCAATGGTACAAGAAATACCCGAAGGTAAGAAGGAAAAGGGGTTTACAAACGATGGTAAAAAAAGAAATTACCTTGTGGTAAAAAGAGAGGAAAAGAGTTGAAAGGGATTCGAAAAAGGGTAGTCGCTAAATGCGATCAGGTAAGACATAACTATCTAATAACTTTTTTTTGAAAAAAAGCCATCTTAGAACTTAGTATGAAGAAAAATACTGTACTTAGCTCAAGAGAACTAGCTTGACACAACCGAATGGCGACGTGGCAAATGAAAATTGAGTTAACAGGGAGAGGGGAATTCTGGGTAAGAGTTTTTAGCTTGAGAGTTTGTAGCTGGCGCCAGCTTGGAAAATGGCCAGCTCGGTTCTGAGGTCGCAACCGATACCCACATGTAAGGACTGAACTAGGATTAACAATATCGGATCAAAACTTTCACTGTAACTGTATCATGATCCCAAATCTTAATTTAACAAGAACTGGAGACAGACTAAAAGCATAAACTCTTTATTGTTAAAAAATACAAATCAGTAAACTGGTTAATCACTTTTATCTACAGTATGTAGACTTCATCAGAACATCAAATTAAATTATCAGCTGGGGTATATACTTAATTGCAACCAATCCAAATGAAAAATCAATTAAACTTAAAAGCCTGATTTAAAGTGCACTTGCATATTAAAAACATATGCTACATAGTGTGCCTTCAACATTTAATATGTTAAAAACAGTCATAAAATACACATTCAATACTTAATATTTTAAAGACCTATGTAAAAAATGTTTTTAACATTAAATGTTGAAGCACACTATGTAATATATGTTTTTAATATGAAAGTGCACTTTACATCAGGCTTTTAAGTTTAAATGATTTTTCATTTGGATCGGTTGCAATATAACCCAGCTGATAATTTCATTTGGTGTTGTGATGAAGTCTACATACTGTAGATGAAAGCACTTAACCAGTTTACTGATTTGTATTTTTTAACCATAGAGAGTTTATGCTTTTAGTCTGTCTCTAGTTCGTGTTAAATTAAGATTTGGGATTGTGATACAGTGACAGCGAAAGTTTTGTTTTTGTGGCTTATTCTTGTTTTTTTCTCTGTACAAGTTTATTTATTTTATCTTCCTTAATTAACCTTATCATATCAGGGAAAGCAAATGCTTCCACTGCCCTATTCAAAATCCCAGCTTATTCTGCCAAAAGATTCTGCTGTTTCAAGACTCAACACCAACAGCATTGTTTTCTTACATAGTCCTTCCCTCTGGATCATCACTGATCAAGTATGTCAAATTGTTGAGTCCCTTTCACAAGACCACGCTGTTTCACATCTATCAATCTTCTTGCCATTCTTTTAAATAATATAGACATAAAACAGTTTACAATTATGGCTAAAAATTGAAATAAGTCTATATGAGGCTGGAGCTAATGGGTCTTTACCTTGTTCAGGTAATACAGCCAGCACAGCTTTCTTTCTAGATGCTAGTGCTTCCTCTCTTTTTAAAATACTATTTAAGAAAATCTTACAGATTATGACTTTCTTTTCTACTAGCTTACAGTCTTTTACAGAAATATTATATGTTCCTTTAGATTTCTCTGAAGATTGATTATACATAATTGTATTTTTCTGTTCTACTTCTATTTAACTATTAGTTGTTCAGCCTAATCTTCTTCTAATCCTGGCATAATCAAGTCTCCATAAATATTTCCATTTGGACTCTGTCTTTGTTTTCATATTCCTCTGCTTTATACAAATGTTCATAAAATGTTTGAAATATCTCCAATACCTCTATAAGATCTCGTTACGTTTCTTGTCAATCTCTCTAAGTTTGGCGACAATCCCTTCTGCCTAAGCCACTCTGCTAAAAGTTTTTGTGCTGCGAAGTTATTAAAAAATAATTGCTTAACCGCAGTCTTTCTAAACTCATACTTACTATCCAAATACTTATCTTCTCGTTGGCACTCTACAGTTGTTTCTTTTCTTGTAGTGGGAAATTCCCCTGATTCTGCAATATTTTAACTTTTGTCAGCTCCTCTAAATAATCCCAATTGCATCTTAACAATATATTTTTCTCTTTTATTTCTACCCTGTTTTTAAACTATTTTCATTTTATCCCACTCAATAGCTGCTACTTCTGAAGACACTACTGACCCTCAAATAATTTCCACTACCAATTCCTTAAATTCTTTTTTTAAAATACAGGTGGGAAAGCGCCAGTGTCTCATTTTTATCTTAGTTTTTATTGTTGCATAAACTGAATTGGATGTGTCAAAGTTTTCAATTAAATGCACGTGCTCTTGTAAAATATAACTTGTATCCAGTCTAGCCCAGTTATTGTACAGTGGAAATAATACGTAAACTAAGTTCATACTGCTTTATTCGTGTTTTCATACATTTCCTCAGAAATCTACCCATTTTTTTATATTTTCCCTTCTAAGTCAACTGATACAGCCTCATTACTGCAAATCAAGTTCCAGTCCCTGCCTAATAGTAATATTCCCTTGCTGAAAACTGATTTCTCCCATAAGTTTCTTAAGCTCCATAACAGCATTTTGTTGGTGGAATGTAAATGCATGCCAGAGGAAATGAATCACCCTCCCTTACCAATAGCCCCTTACTACCACAAATCTACCATTATTGACCATTGCATTTTTCCAGTTCTATCACTATTGGAGCCCCTCTAGCAATCAGTATTGTTACTCCCTTCTTCTTTATCACTAATATTCTGATGCACATCCATCCTGAAATCCTATCTGTCAAATTAACATTTGCATTTCTTTCCAACTGTTTCTCCTGCAGCATTATTTGCATTCAGTATTTCTTAATATAATTTAACACACTCTTCTTTCTGTCTATACCTGTAAGGCCATTTACATTCCAAGATACTACTGACAGAGTACTGGATATGGCAAAAAGCTCTTGTTCTCACTTATACATGACAAGTTTTTTGTTCTTTTGTTTGAATGTGTATTTCCAACTTTTGTCTTACATGCGCAAACTACCGTTTGGCAGTCTGATCCTTTACAAAGTTATTTCTTCTCATCTCCATTAGAACCTATGTCATATTTTTCATCAAGATGTTTTGCTTTAATGAAAGCCCTCAAACAAAAAAAAAAATACATAAACTTTCATAAAATCCCCATCTCCTATTAACTTGAAACAAATGCACAAAATTATGTACATTTTCAACAAATGAAGTTTAACCCGCCAGCTATGAATAACTACACCAAATTGACATCTGCATCCACAGGCATAAGCTAAAATTAAGGTTACCCATTCTAAAGTCTATGTTACACCCTGCATTCCCACTTACATCTACTGCTATCTGCTCTTTTCTTTTCCATATTCCACGCTAGATGCAAAAAACAGTGTTCATGATTTCAGAAAACATTAACATTTACCCCTAAGAAAAAGTGCACATACTACAGTTAAATAACAATAAATAATGTACTGTTCTATTAAATCCATTAAAGTGTTAATTAAAGCTGGTGGGGAGGTTACTATCATTTATTCATGTCTCATAATTTCAAACTTTATTTTTCACTGAACTGCTTGTCAGTGTACTTTTAAATTTTGTATTTCCCTCAGCCAAGAGTGCTCAGAACTTGTGAAAAAAAAAATAACCAAAAAAGCATGAAGTAATCATTGTAAATTTCACTAAGAACAATGTACAGACCCCCCTTGCTAACTGCCTTCAGCTATACATTTCTTGTCCAAGAACATTTTATCCTTGCAGATAGAAGAAACTTAGCAGTTTTCCCAGCTTTTATGTGTTATTTTTCAAGTATATCTGCTTACAAAAATGTGGTTATACCTTAAACCAGACATTAATGTAGATATCCACCCTTGTAAAAAAAATAATGAAGGAAAATTAACATCTTAGTTCTACATATGTCATAATCATTACATTTTTATACCCCAGCAGCTCAAGATCACAGCATTATACAAACTCAAATGTGCTTATGTTCAACAAGTCTCTTGATACACTGCAAAAGATATTTCTTACAAATGAAAAAAGGTTCTCATTCACTTTAATATTTTAACACATCCAACAGTCACTGAAAAGACCCCCTCCCAAATATACACAATTAAAATATCCCTGAATGCAAACTACGCAAAACTGCTTTACAAAATAACATGCAGTTTATAACATGAAATGGCTTACACAGATAGTAGTAAGAATAAAATGTTTTATTTACAGTTACTTAGTTTCCCTTTAGTATCCCACTTTACAGCAAAGACATACTGCTGAGGTCTCTCCCTCCATTTTTAATCAAACTAGTACTGATAGCAGAACATTAAAATGTTGAGGGGCTGTTTCATTGTGAAAGGTGAGTGGGAAGGGAGGGAGTGACAATGTTTGTGTATGTGTATAAGTCAGGGATAGGGTCAGGAATAAGTGGGGGGTTAGGTTTTGTATGATTGCATGCAAGTGTATGTATTTTAGGGTTAGGATCAAGGTAAGATAAGGTGGTAGATGAAGTGCTGTCAGTGTGTTCGTCTGTAACAAAAAAGCAAGCAAACTGTAAGTACTCCAAACCATACTATTGTGAGCACTTTCATCAGAGACAATGCTCCAACTTCATCAGACAAAAGAAAAGACAACAATTAACCACTTTATATACTTACAAGTGGATGCAATCAAACCAACCAGAAATTAACCATCAGTAAATTACATTCACTAATTTATGTAGGGTTATAAAAACATCTAACTCCATTGTGGCAACAGTAAACAATTCAACTAATACTAGATATCTTCTCCATTTACAATATGTATACTTAAAACCACATACAAAACATATAAGAAACCTATACATAAATACATGCATAAAAATATATACGTTAAAGATTAAACATTAACAAAGGGGAA